>NC_045756.1:7728440-7745488 GCF_008692095.1 Etheostoma spectabile
TAAAGTTAATAAGTTAGTGTTACATAGTGTTGAAAACGTCAAAAGTGACAAACATTGAAAAAAGGGACAAAAACGTAAGAAAAGTTAAAAACATCGATAAAAAGCGTCAAAGTGATGATTTTCAATTTTGACAGGAAGACAACACAAGGGTTAGGACCCTTTAGGCTACTGTAACACTTTTGTTGTCTTCCCATGAAAATCAACACTTTTGTTGAGGCTTTTTCTTCTTCTTGATGTTTGTAACTATTTCTAACGTTTTTGTCCCTCATTTCATCACTTTTGATGCTTTTGTTCGATGTTTGTCACACTATTAATTTCAGTTTTTCAGTTATTTTTGGAATTTATGGTCAAACAAACCTCATTTATAGGAAATTAAACCTAATGTTTGAAAGTAAAAATTAGGATTATTTAAACTACAATTAAAGGAATGGATGATGATGGATAATCACAGACTGGAATATTTCAACTTTTACTCAATACTATTTCAAAAACACTTTAATGTTTTTTCAAATGCTATAAAATTGAATAAGACTCCCCAAAATTAATGAAAGTAGAGACTTGTACTTGCCAAAGAGCGTTGTGTGGAATCAATCATGTTTTTTGGGGGAATTAAAAAGAACACTGATATAGAAAAACGGGTCAATTTGACCCGAGGACAACATGAGGGTTATGTAAAATACCAAACTATAAATAAAAAATACTCCGTTGCAAGTAAAAGTCCTGCATTGAAAGTGTCACTTAAGTAAAAGTATTATCATGAAAATGTACTTAAAGTATTACAGGTAAAAGTACTCAAAGCAAAACTGTAGCTGTAAAATCAGATTTATTATGTGTAAAGTAACTAAAGCTGTCAGATGAATGTAGTGGAGTAAAAAGTAGAATATTTCTCTCTGAGATGTAGCGGAGTAGAAGTAGAAAGGGGTATGAAAAGAAAAGACTCAAGTCAAGTACAAGTACCTCAACTATTGTAGGCTACTACCTAAGTACCGTGCTTGAGTAAATGTACTTAGTTACATTCCACCACTGTGTATATATAGCAGAGAAATATAAACATCAAAGCATAAATATCATTATTGATCATAACTGAAACATTGCAAGTCTCCATATATGATAGAAATATATTTATAGTGATCCTACAGTACATGAGCTTAAAAAAAATCAATATTGTCACTCTGAACTCATTAGGGGACATAATGCAGACAATGCTGTCTTAAACTACATTTACCAACATTTTAAATGGCAGAGAACAACTAAATAATGTTACAGTATGAATATGAATGACATAAACTCACCAAAAAATCTAAAGAATCTTAAATACGTTGGAAAGTGTATTGAAACCTTGCCTTGTTCAACAGTTCCGACCTTTTTTACAGGCAGACTGTGTCTCTGTGTGAGGGGGTCCCTGACGAAGGAATATTAATAGGATCGTAATGTTTTAGCAGAGATGTTTTAAAAAGTTTATGGATCTATTGGCAGTGTGCCGTGTACAGATGTGAGACTGTTGTGTAATTGTGGTTCGGGATGCACGGATGCTGTTGCACCAAAGATGATTCCCCTGCAAACCCTACGGAAGAGGCCTGGGGCCTTTAAAGTAAAACAAAGACTTGACTTTTTCTCAGAATTCTGAATAAAACTGTCCAAATGTAGAGTTTTTTGTATTGTATTCTGACTTTTTTCCTCAGAATTTTGAGTTGTTTTTTACTTAAAAACAAGAATCCCTTATAATTCTGAGGGGAAAAAAGTCAGAATCTACTTTTTTAACTTTAAAAACAAATATAAAGAGAATTCTGAGTTTTTGTTTTAAAATTTAAAAAAACCCCACATAATTCAGAGAAAGTCAGAATACAACAAAAAAAAAAACTAAAATGTGACTGAGTTTTTTTGTCATTTTCTTTTAAAGTAAAAAATAAAACCCATCAAAAGTCAGAATTTTGGCTTTGAAGTCGAACACATTTTCCACACGTGGCCCTAATCCTCTTCCGTACAACCCCCCCTGCCACTCTGAGGTGAATCTGTAAACCTGAAATTGATTGGTGGCCATGACTCTTAAATAGTCCTGTTGAGTTGACTAATAAGGTCCCTGAAGTCTCAACGCGATAGGAATTACTAAAACATTTACAGAATCCAACAAAGCAGACTGTTCATGGGGGATAAAAAAAGGGGCGCAAAGGTTGAAATCTCTAAAAATATTTAATTTGGGCCCAAGACTCATCTTGGGACAAACCTGTTTCATTTAAAGGAAACAGATTGATGTTTTTTTTTCTCAACCTGGACACTATTTTCCTATTAGGAACAGCAATCTTTGACATTTGTCCAGTATTAAACGGGGACCCTGTAACCGGAAGCCACAGACCGGGCTGCAATGTAAAAATTGCTTTATTTGCAGCTGACAGGCTCAGATTAATATTCTGTCTGACAACATTATGGAAAGGATCCCTACAGAGATAGACCTTTTTATAACCACTTTAAGACCTTTCTGTTTGACCAGAAACCGCTCTGAGGTCGCTAGCTCTAAACCCACCAGACTATATTTAAATGAACAATACTTTTAGCGTGTATAGAGCCAACATATTTTCGCATGTAAATCGGTAAACTATGTTTATTTCAACAAAAAATAGAGTTGTGATGGTTAGAAAAGTGGCAAGATGACCCAAAACGACATTATTTATAGTTTTATTTTGGTTCTGTCGACTTTGAATGAAGTGTATTTTAAGATGCTAAAATGGTGTTTCTTTACATGGTGGATTTAGCAAACACAATTTCCAGATGTTTTTATGTTTAAAAAAAAAGGTTGACTTACGTTGTAGATTGTTTCTCCGCTGCCGACTGGACCAATGTCAAACATTGTTGTTCCCATCAGTCACTTAGACCCAAACACATAGGAAAATAGGGTACAGGTTAAAAATAAAATGGTCCTAAAATCACTGGTTTTGGTATCAGCTGTTCCTCCGAGTTGTTGACAAAGCGTAGTGAGTGCATCCCACATAGTGTCGACCTACTGGAAATGACGAGGAGCAAAGTGTCTTCCTGTAACGATGATGTAGTGAAACAAAGCAACGGGCTGGAACCTGTTCTGCTGCTCCTAAAAAATGACTTTTCCTCTTCTTGGATGATGTGAAATCACAAAGTTTTCCTCTAGTTCAATGAACCAAAACATGCTGTGTAAGGGGCGATTTCTTTATCAAATTAGTAGCCCCCAAGTACCAATTCACTCCCCAACCCTGGCCATGTATGGTAAGGGTTAGGTTCCAAGTTCAGATGTTTTGAAGTGATGGTGTCTGATTTACTTCTCCACACTCCACAAATATCTGTGTATGAACAGGTATGTGTCGTCACCTTCCTAAAATAATCGCCTAAGTCATTTTTTCACGTTTTTCAGAAAACACAAAAAACTGAACCAAATACTGAACATATTTTGAGTTAGGCAGTTAAACTAAAGGCATTGAATCACATGACCTGTTCAACTGAGAATGTAGGAAATTTTACCAGAGGTGGCCAGCACCATGAGGAGATGATTTAGGCAAGAAAATACTTTTTGTCAAAAGATGACTTAGGCGATTATTTTAGGAAGGTGACAATGTATATTTGAACAGCAATGTGACTCACAGTTGTATTTCTGCTTATTTACATTTCAGATTGTATTATGGGACCTTAGTCTGTGCTCCGACAGCTAACGTAGTGATCAACATAGTTAGTGTAGCTATTCACAAAGCCATTAGCGTAAATTATTCCTTTGTATGACAGAATTTCAAATAACACAAAATGTTCTGTATTTTTAGTATAGCTACACACCGAATTTCTGTTTTTGTTTTCGGGAAAAAGTCGGGGTAATAAGTTGCCAGAACCGTTTCTGTTACTTTTACGGTTTTTTTTTTAAGAGTGCATAGTTGGTGTGTTAGCTACAGTAGACAACGGTGTATTGTATGATTTTACCTCGCAGAACACGGAAGTTGCTGGTCTACTGCTGCCTTGATCGGTTAGTTTGTTTGTTAGTGTTATAGTGTGACTTTGAGGTTTAAAAAACTAACAAATAGGGCTGTGTACCTAATTTTAATACTTTTTAATAGTGTTCATTTTGTCAACTATTTTTAAAGTTTTATTCAAAGGACCAGCCGGCGGTTGCCTAGTTTTGTAGGATACCATACGCAGTGGCGTGCACACATTTCCGTACTAAATTTCACATGAGAACATGTTGGTATTATATGAAACCACTTCAAAACATCTGAACTTCCCCTTTAACACCATGTTCCACCCAGGTGGTTGACAGCTTGCCGAATAGTTCATTAGAAAGTCCCAGTAATTAGCATTTTGTCTTAACTGACTGACTGTTGAATGTCTCTCACATGGACTGTTATCTAATGCTGCGTTCACGTCAAAACGGAAAAAGGAACGAGGAGATGTTGCTGCAGCTTGATGCCAACAAAATAACTAAATTCTTAATATTGAATGATAAACTGTAGCATGTTCCTCCTTTTCTTTAATAAGGTGTGTTCTGAGTTTAATTTGGTCATCATTAAATATCTCGGAATGCTACATATGTAATAACCGCAGTGCGGGCAGACATTGAAGTTTTTTTTCGCAGTCTAAAGAACATTTGCGACGTGAACGTGGCATCCTTGTTCCCTGCAGTAAACCGTGACGCTGTGTTCAACATTGCATGACAGCCACGATTCAGACAATGGAAATGATGCGTTATAGTGTGTACAGTTACAGCCGAGATACAGCGAGACCAAACAATGTGTTACATGCCAAAATGGGAAAGTAAAAAGAAAGTATTTTTGGTAATAAACTCTTTATAATTGAACTTGTATGTTGCCGGGCTCGTATTTTGCTTCCTGAAGCTTTTAACCCTCGTGTTGTCTTCCCGCCAACCTGCACATTTTTGTTTGAAAAGAATTTCAAATGAAATCTTTTATCAACATTTTTTGTCGTCTTTTTCGACCCTTTTGTATCTTTCCCGTGATGTTTTTGTCACTTTTTCAGCGTTTGTCGCCTTTTTCTGAGCCTTTTGAAATGTTTTTTTTTCCCTAAATTTTTAAAGCATATTTTTTATATTTATCACTTATTTTTAACATTTTTGTCACTTTTTTACATTTGTTCACATTTTAGTCACTATTTATTATTTGTTTTTTTGTTTTTTTTCATTTGTCACACATAAGTTCTTTTATCAATTATTTTTTTCTCCAAATGCTATAAAATTTACAAAAAAACAAATTCAATGAAGGTAGTGAACTGATTATTTATTTAACTTGTGAGGAGCGTTGTTGGGAACCAGCCACGTTTTTTGGACAATTTGAAAGAAAGAAATCCAAATTTCTGACATAGAAACTTTTTGCAAACTAGAGCACTATTGACATTACAGAGCTTCGTAGTTTCTCTCTGTTTGTCTGTTATGATCATTGTTGTTACTACCGCGTTGCATTGTGGGGTTGGAGTACGGTCCCGGATTGCATATTGTAACATTTTACCTGAAATAGTACGCACTTCATTTACTGTTAGTTTTATACTAAGGTTTCCGACTCTAAAAAAATCTCACAAACTATTTTAGCTACTGAATAGCACGGTAGTGTGGGATTTGGAACGCAACTAGAGCAATTTCTTTTTTTTCCCCCTCACCCAGAATGCATCTCTGGTGTGTAGCCAGACCTGGCGATGCGAGAGTAATCCGCCACTGAAAATAGTTCCCAACAAATCCACTATTTCCTGTTTGTTTGATTACAAAAAACTACCAATGAGCAGCTGTTTTGGAAATTGCACATCATGCGATTAAAGACACTTTTGCCCTGTGACATTCATATTTATTTTTGACCTGGACTGACAATTTTTGGAAGTAAGTGATGTAAGAGTTGTAGAGTTTTGAAAAGCCTTAAACCTTAAACCTCAGCATCTGGTGACGTAATTGTGTTGTTGGTATTATCTACAGCCTTGCCAACCCCCATAGGTATTCTTTATAACGATGATTTTGTGGACTTAAACCCTTTCTCCTTCATAGTTTGTGTTCCCAAATGTGGTGCAAACCCAGGCCAGTTTTATTTCTTCTGTCTCCAGAATTGGAACTGCTGACAGAGCGTTGGAGCTTACATCTGTTCATGTGTTTCTTTACCCTTCTTGTCTGTCCTTATGTGGGTGGCCATGAGCAGGAGTTCATGTTTTATCTGTGTGTTCTCCAGGATGCTAATCCCCCACACTCCCATACTCGCCGTCCAAGCGGAGTAGCTACCGTCACGTTCCCCTGCTTGGCAGAAGCTATGGACGCTGAGAACAAAAAGCAGCAGCGACATGCTTTGAAATCCATCCAGTCGTGTGGTTATTGTTGACAGCACAAACCTTTTTGTCTGGCCGCGTGTTCTCTATTCAGTTTACGATTCTCTATTCAGTGTTCAGTTTTAAACAGATTTCCCTAACATTAGTTATTTGTAGTCATTTGAGTCCCCACTAAAATACTATGATATTGCAGTTTAAAAATAAAGTTGTTTCATTACAACAAAACATCAGAATATATAAAAGTTCTGATAAATAAAATGTATAAAAACTTAAGATGTGAAACTGAAACTTAAGTTTGTGAAACTTTGAACAAAAACACAATAATCAGTGTTGTCAACAAGGACATTGTAGAGCCGTCCTCTGGTGGACAGACTGTGCAACGCCATCACTAACAGGGACGTTGTAGTAGAGCGTTCGGGGGACAGACTGTGCAACGCCATCACTAACAGGGACGTTGTAGAGCGTCTCTGGGGGACAGACTATGCAACGCCATCACTAACAGGGACGTTGTAGAGCGCCCTTGGTGGACAGACTATGCAACGCCATCACTAACAGGGACGTTGTAGAGCGTCCTCTGGTGGACAGACTTGCAACGCCATCACTAACAGGGACGTTGTTAGAGCCGTCTCGGTGGACAGGGGATATTGCAACGCCATCACTAACAGGGACGTTGTAGAGCGCCCTCTGGTGGACAGACTATGCAATGCCAAATATTCATTTATCGGCCATTATAAATGCCGATACCGATAGTTTGGGAAATGCATAATATCGGCCGATAATATCGACCCACCAATAATATCGGTCTGGCTCTAGTAGTTTTACAGTATTTAAGCTAAGTTTTTCAGAGATGGCGCAGCTGCGGGTCAACGTTGAAATGAGAGAAATCTGCTCAGATATGTTTTCTGTGTAGGTGGCAGTGAAGCTCGGATTCCCTTTACTGCTGTCATAGCCAATTATATCACACACACACACATACACACACACACGTATAGAGGAATTCACATGGGATTCAACAGATTCTGAGGCTAATCGGACTGTGACAGACAGGATAAATCGTCCTTTCAAATGGCGTTTTTTGTAAGAATTGTATTTTTCATTCAGTGAAATTAGCAGGCCAGTGTGAACCCAAACCAAGGCAGACATGCATGGCTTCATTTTCTGCCATTTTCCAGCACAAAGCGTTTATACAAAAAAGAAATTAAAAGACTTGAGATCAAGATCTAAAGACGAGCAGTGTGAAGTCGTTAAGAAGGAGAGTTGAAGAAATGGCAGAAAGCAGATGCAGAGTTTAGTACTGTAATGACAGCTGTTTGACGCAGTGTGTCATTAGCGTGTTAAATTACACGCCTGACCTCTGTATTCCGGAGGGCGGCTCCCCTCTCCCAGAGGATGCTGGGAGTTGACGTAAATAAACAAAAAATCAGCCCGACCCCACGTCGGTCTGTCACTACTTTTCAGAGAAGGGAATTTGTCTGGATCACGCCTCAAATGTCAATCTCAGATTTATAGGAAGAGGATTGGAATTTATGATTTATGCCAAGAGGGCATTTATACGGAGCCCCGGAGGTCACATAGAGGAAAAAAAAACATGTACTGGGGACAAACACTTTTGCGAGATCTTGACTTTGTTTTGAGATCTCGAGTTTTATTTACGAGAACTTGACTTTGATATGGAGAGAAAAAAAACGGATTTAAAAAAAAAAAAAAACTTATTGAAATTTGTCTCTCTGTCTGTTTCTGTCCGTTTCTGTTTGTCTGTCTGTTTCCCTCTGTCTGTCTCTGTCTGTCTATGTCTCTCTGTCCCTGTCTCTCTGTCTGTCTCTGACCCTCTCTGTCTCTTGATCTGTTGCTGTCTCTTTGTCTGTCTCTGTCCCTCTCTGTCTGTCTATCTCTGTGTCCCGTTTGGTACTTATGTGTTGTTGGGGACCCCCGTTGAAAACATAGATGGCTCCCCTCTAGCGGTTGTTCCCAGTAAAGAATTTCAACCCAGAGAGAACATGGTGGCATGAATTAGTGGACATTGCCCTCTAGTGGTTGTCCCCGGGGTGATTTCACATTCAGCTGTGTGACTAGTCCGGCCATCACTAGACCTATCTATCTATCTATCCATCCATCCATCCATCTATCCATCTATCTATCTATCTATCTATCTATCTATCCATCTATCCATCTATCTATCTATCTATCTATCTATCTATCTATCTATCTATCTATCTATCTATCTATATACATAGAAGTCCCGGTTCGGTTCAGACATCACGGTTTGGTACGAGTTTGGTTCAATGGAGGGGAAAGCAAAACAAAAATGCAGAAGGAAATGTTTTTATTATTGTGCATGTCTCAGGCAACAAAATCCAGACACACACAGAATAAGTACCCAAAGAAACTTGTTTGGAAGTACTTAGATTCCAGCTTTAATTACTTTTTGTGCATTATCAAGATGTTGTACTCAGCGGAGACACTTGTAGCAACAATGTACAAGGTTAAAAACGTCCGTAGAAATACGGACACATACTCTCCGGTGTTTCTTTTATATGTGTTTGTCACTTATTTGGATGTTTATTCTGAAGGTTTTGTGGCTTATTTTGATGTAATTGTCTCCTATTTTGACGTTTTGGTCACTTATTTTTGACGTTTGTTTTTGTCTCTTATTTTGACGTTTTTTTCCTTTTATTTTGACATTTTATTGATTATTTTGATGTTTTTGTTGATTATTTTGTCGTATTTGTCTCTTATTTAGAAGTTGTTGTTTTGTCTATTATTTTGATGTTTTTTTCTTTTATTTTGACGCTTTTTTGTCCTTATTTTGACGTTTTTTTAGGTCATTTTGACATTTTTCTCTCCTATTTTGCCTTTTTTCTTTTTTAAAAAGTTTTGGTCTCTTATTTAGACGTTTTTTAGCTAATTTTGACCTTTTCTCTCCTATTTTGACATTTTGGTCTCTTTAAAAAAAAGTTTTGGTCTGTTATTTTGACAGTTTTTTGTTCTCTTATTTTGACGGTTATTTCTTTCATTTTTATGTTTTTGTTGATTTAGATTTTTTCTCCCATATTTTGACATGTGTGTCGCTTATTTTGACGGTTATTTCTCTTACTTTGACGTTTTTGTTGATTTATTTAGATGTTTTTGTCACCTATTTTCCACTACCTGGGGGGGGACAATCGATTCCTAAATGCATTGCGATTCTCTCTAGAACAATTTGATTCCAATAAGTTAATAATCAATTGCTAAAAAAATATAATAATAATTGTCTCCACTGTCTTCAGGCATGTACAAATCAGAAAACAGAGTGACTGAAAGAGGATGGGAATATGGAGAACAAATTTTAAGTTTAGGCTAAAAAACTAATAAGGCTGTTGATCTACTTTATCATATATTATGATATTACTTTATATTACATGTGACCACGTCATGTTTCCTGTTCTCCACCTTTAAACATGACTGAGCCTCTGAGATGGAAGATCACTGTGAGAGAAGGTGACTGGGGAGAAGCGTTGTATGAAACCATCCTTGTTATTTTTGGTCAATTTGGTTGAAAGAAACCCAAAATTCTAGTAAAGTAAACTTTGAAAATGGGTCAAATTTGACCCAAGGACAACAGAAAGGTTATTGGATCATGACATGTTCATAATAAGAAGGAAATCAAGTGAAACTTTTGGTAAGAGTTTCTTCGAGAGTTTTGGTAACTGACTGATTCTTTACAGACCCTTTTATTATTATTTATTGGATGCGTTTGTTTTTCTTTTCTGATTTCCGGTTTGGTTCTAAAACATCCCAGAGAGCCACGGAGGCAGGAAGAGTCCGACGGTCCCCAGCAGACACACGATGATGAACATCCACAGAAAGATCCGGTCTACAACCATGGCGACGTACTTCCAGTCCTCCTTCACCTGCAGAGTCGGAGTAGACACAAAAAGGAGACCACCAGTGGAATGTAACTGATACACTTACTCCAGTACTCTATTTAAGCCCAAAGGTACTTGTACTTTACTTGAGTCTTTTCTTTTCATGCCACTTTCTACTTCTACTCTGCTACATTTCTGAGAGAAATATTCTTCTTATTACTCCACTACATTTATCTGACAGCTTTAGTTACTAGTTACTTTACACATTACGATTTCTGCACACAAAACACATGCAGTTTATAAAATCTGATGTTTTAGTACAAAGTAACCTAGCAACAATATAACGGCCTTTTTGATTTGTTTTGCTGCTGTTCTGATTGTGAATGAGGTCCTTTGTACTTTTTGGAACATGCTAACATTAGGTAATTAGTCAAAGAAAAGTTAGTTTAATTATGTTCTTCTTCTGTTTTGACTGACTCTCAAACTGGGTAATATAATACGGCGTACATATAAAAAAGAAAGGGACGTCGGCACTCACTGAGAAGTCTACATCCTCGGCTCTGAGATGCTCTGCGATGTAGGTCACCCCCTCCAGGGCCGACAGCACCGCCGGAGACAGGACAGAGGCAGGTGGGCTCTGGAATGAACCACGCTCCACAGGAGGGGTGTCCCAATCCAAGCCGAGTGAGGAGTGAGTCTGTGGGAGGAGGATGTAAGCTAGAGATGGAGGGAAAGAAGAAGAGAGGGGAGAAATCCTCGGTCGCCCGGCTACCTTCCCCCTAAACCTCCCCCCACGATCGGCGTTTGTGTAACCGTGGAGATTGCAGTAGTGGATTTCATCATCTTTAGCCGAGGAGTTGAGCTGGCGGCTCCTGCGGCGACCGTTCTCATCCTCCCGGTAACCATGGAGATGGATGTCAGACTCCTGAGTGATCCAGGTGGGCGGGCTGTGGGAGGGGCCTGGAGTCTGGAAGGGGAGGAGTCCATCAGTCAGGCGGCACCGCCTGAGACAACAAATACAACATATCAGTGAGCATTGTTTGTCCACAAAAACCCTTCTTTTTTATTCATAAGTTCTCAAACGTTGCTGTAAAAGAGCTTCACCTAATTAAAATACTTGCTATAACTAGGGATCCCAGTGTTTCCCCCAAACTTAGCTCGTTGCCAAGTGTCTTTTTTTTTTACAACGATTAATGTCGAGTCCAATAGTTTCTGAATAACAGAATCATGGACGTAATCATGAAATTGAGAATTTAAAAATGCTATAAAACAGATAGCTTAAAGTGCCCATAAAATGTTCATTTTCAGGTTCATAATTACATTTTGAGGTTGTACCAGAATAGGTTTACATGGTTTAATTTTCAAAAAAATATATATTTTTGTTTCACCCTGTGTGTTTTGTGTCTCTGTTTTAGCTCCAGAGTGAGACATCTCTCTTCTATACTATCTTTGTTGGGAGCTGCACATGCTCAGTAGCTCGGTAAGATCCCATCAGCTAGATAACTCTTTCTCCAGCTTTGGTCAGTCCAAGGCAGGATCAGCTGGGAGACTTCTTCTAGACCAGGACACTTGTGGAATACCTGCAGAACAGGTACAGTAAGTAGAACAGGGACAGGAAGTAGTTCTTTTGGAGATTATGGTCAACTAGTGGCTGTTGGAGCAGTGTTTTCCATTGAAAACAAGCTAGCATGCTACGGTTAGCCACCTTGTCTCTAGTGACGTAGAAAGCCGTGCAGATGTTGAACAGCTCACCCGGAGACTGAAGACCGAGGACATTCAGAAACCGGATCTCACTCAAAACAGCATGGATAGTATTTTTCCAAGTTTGTATGCGTGTGGAAGCACCAGAGACACAAAATAACACCCCAAATCCCAGAAAAAGTGTTTTTTTTTTTTTCATGATATGGGCACTTTAAAGCCGTACATTAAGTTTGTGCTAAAACCTTACTTGAGATTTGAAAATATGTCTACGTCTTAGTTTCTAACAGACACTGTAAGTGTAGTGTGTAAAAACGTCTTCAAAATACATTAAAAAAGTGGCTTAGGTCTGGTGGGGGGAAACTTAAGGCAGGAGGACCACTAGGCTTGCAGTACACTGAGGGAAACACTGGATTAAATCATGACGTGGATGTGAAAGGGATCAACGCAGTCTCATGACCCGGCTTGTAGGATATCATATGAAAATGTATGCACACTGATACTGTATGATATTTTACAAAAAATAGGCAACCGTTTGTTGACGTGACGCCAGATACAGAGCTCCTTGACAGTAAGTTGTAGCACCGGCAGTTGGTAGTTGGTGGGAAGGGGGACTGTTTGTTGGGAACAGGGCATCACGCTGTCAGTTGTTTTAGCGGATAATTCAATTAAATTCAATTTTATTTATAGTATCAATTTATAACAAGAGTTCTCTCGAGACACTATGATTTACAAGGACCCAACAGTTGTAGTAGTTGCCGGTTGGGGGGGCGCGATGCACAGTGGCAAAACAGTCAGTAAAATATAATGGAACAGTGACTAAAAAATAGCAATTTGTAGTAGTTCAGTAATGCAGGTCACAGCATGGCATTACATTACATTAAGTTTAGACAACAAAAAGTGAGCGTCTTGCAATTTGTGGAAAAGAAGAGGGGGGGGGATGTTTTGAAATGTTTTTGTTTCATTCACATACTCTTGTCACAGCGTAGGACCTCCCGGAATGCTGTGTGTACTAGCCAGACCCTGGAGGAAGGTCTGGCAAAGCGAGACTATCGTAACCTCAACATTTAAAGGGTTGCTTCGTAGGGCGGGTCGTTCCTAGAACTGCAGTGGGCTCCATTACTGCGCGTACAGTAAACCTGGTGGGCCTTCCCTGATTTCTCACCTTACAGGCCTCACACCATGTTTGGGACGCTTCATACACAGCCAGCGCGGCACCGCCGACAGGAACAGCCTCCGGACCCACCTGGGCATGGTGTGAGTCGCCGACGAGCGGTGGTGCACGTTCAGCACGAACACGGTGATGACGATGGACAGCGTGACAAAAATCATAGTGAAGAGCAGATACTCCCCGATGAGCGGTATGACCAGCGACGTGGAGGGGATGATCTCCGTGATGAGCAGCAGGAAGACGGTGAGCGACAGAAGCACGGAGATGCACAGCGTGATCTTCTCACCGCAGTCCGACGGGAGGTAGAAGACCAGGACGGTCAGGCAGGAGATGAGCAGGCAGGGGATGATGAGGTTGATGGTGTAGAACAGCGGGAGACGGCGGATAACAAAATAGTAGGTGATGTCCGGGTAGATCTCGTGGCAGCAGTCATACTTCTTGGTGTTGTAGGTGCCCACGGCGTTGACAATCGCCCACTCTCCGCTCTCCCAGTAATCCTAGAAATTAGATATTGTTTTTATTCAATTTTATTTATACCTAACCCTAACCCTGTCAAATCACAACATCAGTTATCTCAGGACCCTTTACAGATAGACCTAGTATATACCACACTCTATAATTTACAAAGACCCAACAATTTCACCCCCAAGGGCTAACAGAGGCGAGGAAAAACTTCCTTTAAACATGCAGACCTCGGACAGTCCCAGGCTCTTGGTGGGTGGCCATCTGCCGTCTGCCGCAGTTATACAGACATAATAATTATAGCAGTAGTATGATTAACAGTGGCAATTATAGTAACAATCAAGATAATACAACTATGACCAGAAATAATGGTAGTAGCAGTGCAGGGCGTGGAGCAGGACCACGTCAGCCACCCCAGTCCAAGGAAAACTGCGAGGCGAAAAAAAACATAAGGACTCCCGCTGTCGGTTCTAGGGATGAAAGTGTTTGTTCCAGGCTAAGCTAATGCAACAACTTTTGTAATGATTTTGTACAGACATTCATGGTCTAAAGAAGCTGAAACCTATCTGATAACGCGGCTGGATGGAATGCTTAAGGATCACCAAAGTTATTACAGTTAACAATAGTCTTGAGAGGAACATGAGTGTATTGTACCAATGTCCTGGCAATCCATTAGATATTTTTAAAGCGGTTCCAGGGACTTTGGTTTAAGAAGTTTTTTAATTTGAATCCCATTTTCTGCATTTCTTCATACATATATGGACTAGGGTGATACACCTTCTAGGAAATAATCAAGTTGACCAAAATGAACATATGCCAGAAAGAATAGTTGGCTACTAAACTATGTATAAGAACAAGATGTCTTATTTTCTTTATTGCTTAAAATAGGGGCCAATTGCCGAAACTTGTAATATCAAACTAATTTGAAAGTGGAGAGGACACAAACACGATTTTGAAAAGTGTACCCAATGGAAATTTGCCCTAGACTGAAATATCTCAACAACTTATGGTACATGGATTCTGTACGGACATTCTTACCTGATGGACCAACTCGGGATAACTGGATGAAATGCTAAAAGATCACCAACGTTATTATACTTCATCTTGAGAGGAACATGAATGGTTTGTACCAATTTCCTGACAATACATCAATTATTTGTCAAGATAGTTCCCTCAAAAGCACAAATGTGAACCTCAAGGTGGCGTCAGAGGAAAATGTCAGGCAAACAAAAGTTAGTAGACTTCATCTTTTAATATATATAAATAAATGAATGTCTGGACCAAATTTCATGGGAATCCATTCAATTGGAATCAAGAAATGTCAAGCAATACCAAAGTGGTGGACCAATTGAACAAAATGTCAGTAGGATTAGTTTACAGTACAGAACAGTAAGAAAGTGAAGCTCCAACCCAAAAATAAAGTGCTAAGCAGCATGTTGCTAAAAACTACTTTGTCAGGATAACCTGCAGTATAATTAACTTCTCTGCTTTGAAAGTCACAACACCTCTATTAAGAAATCCATGCGTTTTAAGCATGAGAAATCTTTATCATGATTAGGCGTTTAGTCTCTTGAAAAACAAATTCATGCATCTTGCTTTCCCCCAGACGTTAACGCTGCCACGAAACAGCAACGTGCTGAGAACTATTCTGTCAATTAAAATGAATGTAGTGGAGTAAAAAGTAGAAGATTTCTCTCTGAAATGTAGCAGAGTAGAAGTAGAAAGTGGCATGAAAAGAAAAGACTCAAGTAAAGTACAAGTACCTCAACATTTGGACTTAAGCACAGTACTGGAGTAAATGTACTTTTTACATTCAGAAGTTTTTCCAAATGTCTCCGGTTTAGGGGCTGGAAACGCCAGAGCAAGGAGGAATGAGAGGGGAAACACCAGAGCGGGGAATGAGAGGGAGAAACACCAGAGCAGGGGGGAATGAGGGGGAAAACCAGAGCAGGGGAAGAGAGGGGGAAACACCAGAGCAGGGGAATGAGAGGGGGAAACACCAGAGCAGGGGGAATGAGAGGGGGAAACACCCGAGCAGGGGAATGGAGGGGGAAAAACCAGAGCAGGGGAATGAGGGGGGGAAACACAGACAGGAGGAATGGAGGGGAAACACCAGAGGGGGAATGAGAGGGGAAAAACAGGCAGGGGGGATGAGAGGGGGAAACACCAGAGCAGGGGGAATGGAGGGAAACACCAGAGCAGGGGGAATGGAGGGGGAAAAACACCAGAGCAGGGGAATGAGAGGGGGAACACCGAGCAGGGAACGAGAGGGGGAAATGCCAGAACAGGGGGAATGAGAGGGAGAATAAGCCTTAATGGCACAAACTCCAAATTGAAAAGCAGAACAACCTTCAGGTTCACCGTGTTCTCAAAGGGCTCCAGGTCGATCTTGGCGCGGTCGTACGTCCAGGAGCCGAACTTCATCTTGCAGCTCTGCTGGTCGAACGGGAAGAAGGTGACGTCGATGGAGCAGGACGACTTGTAGATGGCCGGGGGCACCCAGCGGACACGGCCGGTGTGAAAGAGATGGGCCTTGGTCATGTGGGTGACAGCGAACTCTCCGTCTGCACTGGAAAAAGATGAAGGAAAAAAAAATAGCGCCGCTATCAGAACATCGCTATGATGATGCAGCTGTACGTTATGGCCTTTCTTAGAGTTCTTAGATCTAAAATAGCCATTACATTTTGCTCGTAACTTAAATTTAATAAGTCTGTCGTCCCTGTTTGCCTACTTATATTCTCAGTATGGGTTGACCCCCGCAATGTCTGCACAGAATATGGAAATACGTGACGGAAATTCCCTAAAACTTCTTTTACGTTTCATGGCGGCGTGCAACCAGGAACTGATTTCTAACTGCAATTCATTATTTATTCAGCAAATAACGCTGCTGTTGGTGTTTATCGCACAAGACGTTTATCGATTAAGAGAAAATCCGATGAGATCGAACCTACGAACTTTGTGTCAATATTCCTGAAATTCAGTCAAACTTTTGTGTTTTACATTCAATATAACTTAATTTGCATAACGTGTGGATGGAAACATGGCTACTGAGGATTTCAGTTCTTTTCTCCTGCATGGCAAGTTTCCATCTCATGTTTCAAACTCAAAAGGTGAATTAATAAACAGAGCTATATGTCCCCTGTTACACAGCCAGTGTTGAATAATTGATCACTGAATGTTAATGACGCCGTATTCATGATGCAAGCTCATTTACACAAATGCTGAAGGAGGAAAAAATTTAAGGATTAATACTTCCTCAGCGCCCTGAGGGCAGGAAACCAGACTTTGACTTAAAACCGTATGATGCAAGATCGCTGCACAGATGCAATAGAATAAGAGTTATTCAACAGGATCATATGCATGTATCTTCACAGGAATATGCAGAAACACTGTGGTACCATCAAGGTGTTTGGCTGCATATATAAGTGACCTTTCCTCCTCATACGCTCTTCAGCGGATGAGGACGTTGTTATGGATCAAGCGGGTAATTGATCACTACAGATAATTTCCAGCTCCACCTACAGAAATCAAAAGTCGGGTCTGTTCAAAGTGTGCTCTTTGTGTGTGTGTGTGTGTGTGTGTGTGTGTGTGTGTGTGTGTGTGTGTGT
>NC_045756.1:7745498-7756675 GCF_008692095.1 Etheostoma spectabile
GCCACATATGATATAATCGGCTATGACAGCGGCAAAGTTTTGTATCCGGAGATGACAAATGAGGAGCCAAGGAGAAACAAGTCTTAAAAGTAGGACTAAAGTCTTCACTTGGTTAAACATTTAACCATGTTTAACCATTTCCTATCCAAGAATGCATCCGCGGTGTAGCCAGACATTACTCTACAGCACTGTGGAGATAGATCTGACAATGACTATTAACAAAAAATCATTACAGGTTAACTACCGGATTTTTTAACCTGGACCCTAATTTCTTATGTTTTTGTTTGTAAGTGACTGATAAGATCAACAATCTTTGACATTGGTCCAGTATTAAGCGTGAACGCTGTTAATGGCAGCCACAGACCGGGCTGCAGTGTAACCCTATGGGGCAAATGTGCATCGTCAATTTGGTCCACTAAAAGTGGACAGGCTCAGATTATCATTCTAAGTGTCTAAAAACATTATGGAAAGGATCCCTACAAAAATAGACTTTTTTAAAAGGAAGACCTTTCTTTCCAGAAACAGCTCTGAGGTCGCTAGTTCTAAAACCACCAGACACCATTTAAAAAAACAGTACTTCTAGCGTGTATAGAGCCAACATATTTTCACGTGTAAATCTGTGAACTATGTGTCTATTTCAACCAAGACTAGAGTTGTGATGGTAGGAAAAGTGGAAAAACGACCGAAAAACGGCTTTTCATAGTTTTACTTTGATTCTGTCAACTTTGAGTAAAGTGTATTTTCTGATGCTCAAATTAGTGTTTATTTAGATGGAGTCTGGTGGGTTAGGCGAATGCAATTTCACGCATGTTTTAAAGTTTAAAAAAAGGATCATACTCTTTAACAGAAAGGTCAACCTCCTTATAAATCCTCACCAAAATGTTGTCAGACACTTAGATATTAATCTGAGCCAGTCAGTGGCAAAATGAGCACTTTTGTGAACAAGCTGGACAATTGTCCTATTAATTTACATTGTAGCTTGTTTCCCCACTGCTGACTGCAACGATCTCACTTAATACTGGACTAATGTCAAAGGTTGTTGTTCCCATCAGTCACTTACACACAAACACATAGGAAAACTTCATGGTTAAAGGTTTGTGTGGGCCACATTTTTGAAAATTGTGTTTTTGTCCTTTAACTATTGAAAGATTTTCTCTTCTTTAAAGTCTAGCTTATCTAAACTTGTAAAATCAGGAGGATTTGTGCAGATGTTTTGGTGTTAAATGTGTGACGGACTGTGTTGTGTTTTTTACTTGTTGTACAGCACAATGTCCGGCACCCAGATGAGCTCAGAAGGCACCCTGATGGACGTCACATTGTCGAAGTCGGAGGGACTCCACTGCAGCTTATAGTCCGTCCATTCCTGCC
This sequence comes from Etheostoma spectabile, assembly GCF_008692095.1. Classification (NCBI taxonomy): domain Eukaryota; kingdom Metazoa; phylum Chordata; class Actinopteri; order Perciformes; family Percidae; genus Etheostoma; species Etheostoma spectabile. The sequence continues at coordinate 7,746,867 of NC_045756.1, forward strand.
AACACACGCCGTTTTAAAGAGAAATAGAATCTTGTTTCAACCACAGGTATTTATAGGTTTTAAAGTTTCAATACTGGGAAAAAAGGAAAACATCCTGCACTTTGCTCTTGCTATAGCATCACCGTTTAGTTACAGAAAACGTTTTGGTACAATGACTTTGTCACTTTTTCAACGATTTCTGTCACTTTTTCCGATGTTTTTGTCGTGAAGTTTTATGTTTTGGTGACTTTTTTGATACTTTTCTCGCTTTTCACAATTTTTTGTCTCACTTTTTTCGACACTTGTCACTGTTTCCAACATTCTTTTATCAATTTCGGTGGGTGTAAATAGAGAGTGGAGTGCAGGATGTTTCTTCTTTGTGGTTGATATTTTCCAACGCACCTGCACAGAAGAAATTTTGGATGTGCGAATTGTTTCTTTAAAAAATATTATATTAGTGTGTGTGTGTATATATATATATATATATAAGGATAAAAAATCTGAATACTTCTTCCACCACTCTTCCATACCTGTTTCAGCCACACGTTGGTCGTCATCATCTGGTTTTTCTCATCCTGTTTTTGGAGCCAAACGTTAACAAAAAGTGACAAACACATTGGGGTTAAAATGAATTTACTCATATTATTAGATGCTTACATATTATAATAATCACTTATAAATTACAAAATAGTAAGGAAACAACAATAGGGTTGATATTTTTTTTTAACCCTCCTGTTGTCCTTGGGTCTAATTTAAACCATTTTCAAAAATTTGGGATTGGGAAAAGCGTCACAATTGTTGAAAAGATGACCAAATAAATTCAAAATTCAAATTTTGACCCAGAAAAACAAATGTTGCTTGGTCGAAAGAGACTAGGGTTAAGGGGTGTGGTCAGTTTTTGGGATCCACAAACTAGGGCTGCACGATATGAGGAAAATATGCAATAACATTGTTGAATATCGCGATAACCATAACTTAATAACCAGATATTAAAGTGCTCTCAATTCTGGTGCTTTCAGTATTCAGCTAAAATACAACAAACTGCTCGTTGAATTTAAAACAAAGTAATTTTATGTTATTGAACAAATTCTACATTAAATTGATAAATGGCAGCACATTAAATAATAATGACAGTTACATTTTAAAGTGCAGTTTTCTGCTGATACCTTCAATTAACACAAAGAAATCTCGGAGTGTTTTTCCCGATATGTCGCAGCCTTTTGCGATGTGTTTATTGCGGCAGTTTATGTTTCGATGATGATAAAAAAAATTAAAATATATATATATATATATATATATACACTACCGGTCAAAAGTTTGGGGTCACTTAGAAATTTCCATTGCACTCCATTATAGACAGAATAGTTATAGTATAGTAGAATAGTATAGAATAGTAGTTAGTTTTTTAAAATGATATCAGATTAGTAAACATAATGTGCCTTTGGATGATTGAATGAATGGTTGGTGATAATGGGTAATGTAGATATTGCATTAAAAATCAGCCCCCCCACTCAGATCAGCTGGTATTCTGTCTATAATGGAGTGGTATGGAAATTTTTAAGTGACCCCAAACTTTGGACCGGTAGTGTATCTACATTACCCATTATCACCAACCATTCATTCAATCATCCAAAGGCACATTATGTTTACTAATCTGATATCATTTTAAAAAACTAACTAGAAAAACACTGGCAAACCTATTTGCAATTATGTCAGCACATAATGTAATCTGGAAACTGCTGCCCTGGTTAAAAAAACAATGCAACTGATCTCAGCTGGTATTCTGTCTATAATGGAGTGCAATGGAAATTTCTAAGTGACCCCAAACCTTTGACCGGTAGTGTATATATTGTGCAGCCCTAATGCAAACAGGCTACGTGAGTGTGTTCCCACCACGTCTATCAGCTGTGCGATGGAGAGGCCGAACTTGACGATGACCACGTCGGCGATGTTCCGGGCCGGACGCGTCCACTTGCTGTAGCCCTGAAACAATCTCCTGAAGAGCTCGTCCTCCGTGTGAACACGCGTCCAGTCCTCCGCCAGCGCTGTCAAGAGAGACAGAGACAAGAGAGAGAGAGAGAGAGAGAGAGAGATCACTCATCCGATCACACAGATAACATTGGGGGGCAACACATTCTCAGTCTAATCACTTAAAATACGGACGCTTGGTCAGGTGCCTTTGGCGTTTGTCAGTGACGCAAAAAGTCTGCTGCTCTGTCCGGTGCGTTCCATACAGACGTAGGTGTCTGACACCGAGAGCCGCTGCCCAGGAGTCAGTATTTTACAGGGGGGGGGGGGGGGGGGGGGGGGGGGGGGGGGAGTCCCTCATAATTATGCGCGTCAAACACTTAACTACCTGCATTCTGGTGAATTTTTATGAACAATTTATGGTTCAAATGTAGTCTTTATTCATGTTAAAGGATTATTCTCCTGTATTGTCAAAAACTTTCTGCAGATTTGTGTATGTGTGTGTGTCTGTGTGTTTGTGTCTGGTAGGTGATAAATAGATAAATAGTGTATTCTATAAACAAGATTTTCTTGTTATAACATGTATGTTTGTTATGTTCTTGATGTATGTTGTAAATATGTTATTATAGCGTGAAAAACATCTTGTTACAGTGAACCTTTCACGTAATAATGTGATATTGATTTTTTTGGGGGGGGGGGTTTCTGCCGTGGCAGCATTATATGCTTGCGTAATTTTTTAATGTTAGGACATTGGATAAAGCAGCCTATTTTAAATAACTCTTTGGATCAGTGCTCAGTACTGACATTTTTGTTGTCCTTCATGCTGTTTTAGTTCCTTATTAACCCCCCCCACGCTGTATCTGAGTTATCTCTTCACCTTCATCTCCTTCCAAGGTTTTAAAGGGCTCTTCCCTTTACGCCCCCTTTCTTTCTGCAGAAACCAAAAGCCATTACGTTTAAGAAAGTGAGTATAGACCTATCTGTATCCTATCTCTGGAAAAAAAAGCAATCACCTGAACTTTATTGTTCATAAAATTTCACACGTTCAGACTGCGATCTACTGCACTTTGATTCAATTTTTACGTTGCAGGGTAAAGCAAAAATCATTAGAGATAATTGAACTTAAAAATCGAGACAGGAGCCAAGTTTTCTGTGCGTGGCAGCCATCACTCATCTGAGTCATGATGTCGTGCTCGAAATAAAACCTCTTGGATTCCCAAGTGTTTGACCTTTTGTGTCGGATGGGATTTGATTTGTCTTGCACGTTAAAGGATCAGTGGTGGAGGATGCATCAGAATCCCAATACTTTATTAACATAAAGTATAAAGGCATTGTGTGAGAAAGTGTCACTGTTGCTCCAATGTTAGTGGGTCATGCATGCTCAGATTTAAACGGTTTCCGACATAACGTGTCATTCGGAAATTTGTGAAATTCATGGAATAATAAACTTTTCTCATTACAAACAATAACAGAAGATGGAAATCATTTCAAAAACTTTGTTTGGTTGCTAACATTAGCTCAAAACGCCATTCAACTGACAGCCTTTGTTGTTTTTGATTGCTAGCTTGTAGCTAAGCTAGCAGTCATTTTAAAAACGTTTTAGCTATGGTTGTTTGGTTGCTAACGTTAGCTTAAAACGCCATTCAACTGACAGCCTTTGTTGTGTTTGATGCTAACTTGTAGCAGCAGTGAACCAAATTTTTACTGTATTGACATTACATTAGCATCTTGTAGGCTAGCTACTTGTCTCAAAGTGACGCATGCGCTACTCAAATCTGCAATTGTTTATGGAGAAGGAAAACCAGGAGATGAGTCGGGGGGGGGGGTGGATGCAACACTACCAAGCCACGGCCGAGAGAAGTGTGTGACCGCGACGTGTATTTTTGGAGAGTTGCACGTCAGGCTACGGCTTGGGGACCAACGTAGACGGAGAAGCATGAAAAGAGCAAGCCAATAATTAGAAAAGAGCGAGCCAATAATTAGAAAAGAGCGAGCCAATAATTAGAAAAGAGCGAGCCAATAAGTGCATAAAGTAATAGCAGCATTCAGTTTCTGTGTTCACTTTTAGAGGAGCAGCAATCTCTCCATTCCCTCTTCTGTCTGTGCCTCTGAACGCACAGCTTTGAATTCTCTGGCGAGCAATCTGGCATCGCCCGGCAAGCAATTTAGGATTAGCCAGTGTAGGAAAACAGCGAGCCAAGAGCACGGGCTGTGCAAATGTGTGTAATGCCAGGTTTTTTGATTGTATTGGCTTTTTATAACTGACAAATGTATGTTTCAGGTGATGCCCTGGCAGTGGAGGAGCACCCTGTTGCTGGAATACTAAGGTATTAAAAAACCGAGATAGGCTATGTTCACATTTGAAGCCGCCAGCGTCTGTTTTACATTAGAATCCTGTGGAGTAAACTGTGATTTCAAATAAGTCCAGAGCGCTTTTCTATACGCCACCACCAACGTTTTTTTCTGCAGCTCGGAGCGTCTTTTTGAAGAAAAAAACTTGCTCTACGTCAAGCGCCTTTTTTGACAACTGACCAATGACAAGCAGAGTAGCCAGACCAGTCTGTTTGATCTAATGTTAGCACCTCTCTCTCTTTCTGTTCTTTCTCTAGCTCGCTCCACCACTTTGTTTATCTAACGTTAGATCTGCTCTCTGGGTTTTCCTAGTTTTATTTTGTTTCTGTCAGCTTTTTTAGTGTGTTTTACAATGCTAATAATATTGTTTATTTACATGGAGTCTGTCGGGTTTTGTGAACACAATTTCACAGATGTTTTTATGTTACAAAAAGGATCTTACTCAAACAGAAAGGTCAACCTCCTCAAAAAATCCTTTCCATGATGTTGTCAGACAATTAGAATAATAATAAATAAGTAAGTGGCAAAACGAGCACTTTTCCCAAGGTAAATTGAAGGTGCACATGTTGCCCTATTAACTTACATTGTAGCTTGTTTTGCTGACTGCCGACTACAGCGAGCTCTCTTAAGTCCTTATCTAATACCATGTTACTGCATATTCAGTAACACGTTTTTTCAATGCCTTCAGGTGAATAAGTTGTACTCCTTTGGTGAAATTTAGAATAATATTGCAAAAACATGACGATAACCCTCATGTTGTCCTCGGGTCAAATTTATGGTTTTCTTTCAACCAAAATGCCCCAAAATAACACTGATGGTTCCATACCGTACTGTATGCTCCTCTGATCTTAACTATTAGTCAAAATAATTAAAATAATCATTTCTGTTTTTTTTTTAATCACTAATTAGATATACTTTCATATAAATGAGGTTTATGTAAGGGTTAACGCCCGACTAGGTGTCCATTATCAGATATTAATGGGCGACGGCATGACGTGAGTATGATGACCGTGAAGTCATAAGATGAGATCACACAGAAACAATCAACAGATAACATTAAAAACCACTCAGAAAAATACATCTGTATGATCACAACAAACATCTGACACACAACATCTCGTCACACACACGTACACACACATACACAAGACACACATGTACACACACATACACACATATGTACACACATATGTACACACACACACATATACACTAACATGTGCATACACACACACGTACACACCCAAACCACACACGTACACACATACGTACACACATATGTACACACACACACGTATACACTAACATGTGCATACACACACATGTACACACCCAAACACACACACATACACACACAAACACACACGGACACACACACACGTATACACACGTACACATAAACACACACATATTTACAGACATACATACACACACTCACAAGTATACACTAACACGTACATACACACACACACACACACACACACACCTACACACTCAAACACACACACATACACATGCGCACACACAAACACAGACACACCCAAACACACACACACACACACACATGCACACACACACACAATTATATATTATCAATATTTGCGATTGCAGTCCCACAATGATACACAGATCACATGTATCACAATAAATTTAAATTTAAAACTAGTTAGTTAAGAAGACGTAACACAGAACTGGCTGATGATTTATGCTTTATGAACAGGCAAAACAGACGGAGGACAACACAGAGGTTAAAGGAGTTGGAATATCATAAAAACATTAGCTATATGTATATGTAAATAGGATCATTCAAGCTGCGGAGGGAGATTTTACGTCTCACTCACCGGAGTGGATGCAGATCCAGCAGCAGTAATAGAGCGCTGAAGTCCGGGTCAAGTCTCCTCTCAGCTCCATTTGAATCACCAGAGACTGATTACAGTTTTATATTATATTTATTACATTTCCCCATCATTCATCTCCAAACCAGTCTGTGCTGACTCCTGTTCAGATTCAGACAGCGGGATGGATAAAGCCTCCCAGTATAGCAACTAACTGTCATCACCGGGGGGGGGGGGGGGGGTATCTCTAAAGGGGCGGGGCTTTATCTTTCACAGGGTAATAATTAGTCCCATGCAGTACTGGGGTATGGTCCGGTTAAGTACGGGGGGACTCCAGGATTTTTTAAGTGGGGTGGCACGGGGGAAGGGGGGGGGGTATCAGAATACAGCATAGAAAATCTGCTTAGAAATACTGGATAGGAAATATTGGATATGATAGAACCGCACAATGTAATTTTGCAAGACACATTTTCTTTAGGCACTAAAGGCATACATTTGGATAGTCGTCATGGAAACGCATGTGACAAGAGATAAGGCGCAATACACTTGCAACAGCGTTTCTCAATGTGCGGCTCGCCCATTCAATATGTGGCTCGCATAATACGTTGATATGATCATGCAGTCAATACAGATATTTCATTAAAACATTCAAAACAAGCATGGCTATAACATAAAAAACAGAGTCTGCTCTATTGCAAATCATTAATATATATATTTTTTTAAATACCCAAAACAGTGGCATCATAAGACGGGAAAACAGCAGCATTTAGTTCCTTCACAAAAACGCGATTATGCAATTGCATAATTCAACGCATAATAAGCCAAAGTCTGCATATTTATGCGGGGGCTGCATTTTTTCACTTTCGCCACATAAATTGCCAATTACCGTGCAAAATAACGCGGGGCTTGCATGATTTCATAATCCCTGCATTATTGTTGCAAAAAAGTCACAAATATCTTGGCAGAAAGATGAAAAAGGAGCAGCCATCCCCCTGTTGCCATGGTAACGTTGTGACGTAATTATACGACAAACTTCCGTTTTTGCAAGTTCCCGCAATTTCATTGCATAAAATTACATAAATATCCCGCATATTTCATCCCATTTTTTAAGAAAACGTGCCTATAATCAAGGACTTTTGCCCCCAACAATCACAAAAAAAAAACTTCTGTTATCAGCCTTCCTTTAATTAAATTCATATTGTCCGATACATGAGGTTTATTGACAATATAGCTCAAAAATACGTGTGAAACTAGTTGTAATAAGTTTGTATAATTAGTGTCTCTCGGGGGCATCATTTTCAGTACGTGTCTAAAATGTTTTTTTCATTAAAGTTGTGAGAAAAACGCTAAAAAAAAGTCAGTCAATGAATTCAATGTTATTCAGCCAACATGTCAATTTACATTTGTGACTTAATTTCTTTATAAGTAGGCAATTACGTTTTAAATCTAGGCTACTGTAGTGATGTGTTTAAGTGTTTATAATGTAGTAGGCCCCATAGACATCATCATTTTATTATGTTAACTTTGTTATGTCCGTTGGTAGGCCCATAGACTGTATATTTATTAATAATTCATTAATATTAACGGTCTATAGGTAGGCCCTATTTTATGCCCTATTGATGTTTTTCCATGTGCTCCACGGCTTGCGCCACCAGGTGGTGCTATTGAGTTAATGTCGCGAGTTTTGAAGCAGAAGTTGTAGAAAAAGAAGAATGCAGAGAGGAGCGAAACGGTAGGAGGTCTCACTCCGCTGCTGTTTTGTCTGACCGCTGAATCATACGTAGACACCCTTCTACTCCGGTACCTCTCAGAGAGAAATACTGTACTTTTTACTCCACTACATTCATCTGACAGCTTTAGTTACTAGTTACTTTACACATAAAGATTCCTGCACACTAAACACATGTAGTTTATAAAATCTTATGTTTTATTATAAAGTAACCTAGCAACAATATAACGGCCTACAAGTCCAGCTGAGATGATGAGACCATTAAACACTCAGCTGGTTGGATCCTTTACTCTTTCTACAATGGGAGGAGAGTTCTTTACTTTTAATACTTCAACTTTTTATAGACTTTTACTTTAATAACATTTTCAATGCAGGACTTTTACTTGTAACAGTATTTTTACAGTGTGGATAGATTATATATATATATATATATATATATATATATATATATATATATATATATATAATTATTACTAGCTAACATGCTAGTTAACGTTAGTAATTAAACCTAAACCGCTGATGTAAGTCGAAACTGTCTGCGAGCTTCTCCTGACAATATGGTCGACTATGCAAGAGCAAGTAGCATGGTTCGTTAGTGTATTTTTATAAAAACGTCTGCTACGGACCCATGACGTGAGCTACTAGGTAATGGAGCCTTTTATACATTGTTGTGTTTCTTCATAAATGAACAACGGACAAATAGAGTCTTTAAACGCTTCAGATGTAAAGTTATTCACTGTCAAAGTGACCTCAAAATGAATGGCAGTGAATGGGATGCTAACGGCAGGTGATGGCTTCGTAGCATTAAAATGGCGCCATGGGAGCTACATGAGAGAGGAGAGGCTCCGTCCCAAGATGGCGGCGGCGTAGACGCTGCTCCCACGCCGGAAGCGGTATCTACGAGTGCTGAGTGAGCCATCGTACATGCAGACGATCTTCGGCTCTAACCGCTAGTGTCGCCGCTGTGTCAACATTGAGAGAGATGAACAACAACCAGCAGCGTTTAACGTTAGCTGCTAACGTTACACAACTTAACGGACGTACGTTTTTTTCGCCCGCCTGAGTGAACACGTCAAATAGTGGTGTCTGTGTGAAGCCGCCTTGCCTTATCTGTTTTGTATTGTAAAATTCGGTCAGGAAAACAGACAGTCTTAATTTACATTGACAGCAACATACAAGCTAGCAGGACTGTTTCCCGGGGCTCAGCTAATGACGTACGTGTGTTGTGTTGTCCAGCAGCGGCAGAGACTGACAACCTAATGGAGACATAAACCCTACCGATGGAAACCCAGAGGAAGAGGTGAGACTATCTTAAGTCTTATTGAAGAGGGTTATTATTTTGCTCAATTGTTGCTTTCCTCCCCTTGCTTGCCCGGCTGGATGGGATAGCCATGTGACACCGCCCACGGATGGAGTTAACTTTTGCTTTCACCCACAAGACATCTGTTCTTCGCATGCTTTGAAATGCTAAACACAGGAGGGGATTGTCTGCTTTTAACAGCCTCCCGCCCCGCTCTGTGTCTCTCATCTCCCCCTTCATCACACCTTAAAGGTCCATGTCATGCTCATTTTAGGTTCTTACGCTTGTATTTGGGGTTTCGACTAGAACATCTTTACACGCTTTAATGTAAAAAACAACAACATCTACTCTTTTTAAGAAGATATGCAGGAAATTGTCACAGGTTGGATTCAAACCCTGGACCTCTGCATCAAAGCATAATCCTCTAAGTACCTGTGTGCCTGCTCTACCCACTGAGCCAAGTATTGTTTTCAAGAGGCCAGAACTGTACCTTTTGACTAATGTGAGGGTGCTAATTGACAGACAAGGGTGCACAATTGTCTTTTAAAAGGGCACGGCTCCTGCCACAAGCATTGTGACCTTTTTCAATGAGACTGCCCATCTGGGTGACGCCCTTTTGTGTTGTTGTGTTATTTAACCCCCCCCC
>NC_045756.1:7756685-7770093 GCF_008692095.1 Etheostoma spectabile
CCCCCAACAAACCACAAGTAGGCTTTATGTTTCATAATGACTGTTTTCCGTCAGATTGTTTCAAGTCAAGTTACTTTATTTGTTTCCCAGTGGGGCAGTTTATTGTGCAACAAGTAATATAATACAATACAAATCACACATAATCATACTCACAATACAGAAATTTCCTGACTTATAGATCTTGACGTTTCCATTCACACTTGAAGGCAGCTTTATTTCACAGGCAAGAGAGAGAGAGAGAGTGTTGCAGGAAACATTCAGCTATTACACCAACTCCCAGGCATTTCAGTGCCTTTTTTAACCCTCCTAGCGTGTTAAAACCTTCTTGTGGCAGCGATAGAGGCAGTGATGTTTCCTGTATCCTGTACAGGTCTCTCACACCACCTCAAACCACAGCTCAAAAAACACAACAAGTCTGATTGCCGGTTACATGATTGGCCACCGCAGCGGGACGCCTGGTTGCGTTCCTCCGAAAGTCTTGGCTTTTCTCCGCAGGCCCTCTGCGAGTGTCCCCCTTACAGACTCTGTGTGGCAAACACACCGGCAGTTAAGATGGATATAACTATCACCTGTTCACATTAGCCCAATATCTGATGATTGAGATATATATATATATATATATATATATATATATATCGCCAATCACAATCATCAGATATTGGGCCGATGTCAACAGGCGGTAATTATATCCGTTGTAACAAAATCTATAATATTCCAGCCCTACTCATTATGTTTGTAAATGATCCATCTCTCAGCTCTGGGGATGACCACGGTGGAGAGCGAGGCCTGCTCCACACCTGGAAGGGCTACTCCTGCAGTGTCACCCCCGAAAGGCTGTTCCTCCCTGGGCCGGTCCTCCAGGTCGCCCTGGGCACACGGCATGGAGTTCTGCTGGTGGAAGGTAACATTCTTGTGTGTTACACATACAGTATATTTTTGTGTTATCAGTAGGCCTTAACAGGATTCTTTCCAGAATCAGGTTGGGACTTTTGGGGGGGGGGGGGGGGGGGGGGGGGGGGGGGCGGAGTCCGACTACGCACAGCAGTAAGCATGATCAGTCTGCATACAGTAAAGGCAAAGAGTCTATTCTACCTTATTGGACAGAAATCTATTTGCATTTGCCTGTCATTTCAGACAATTTGATAAGAGTAATTGTAAAAAATAATATTATTATTAACCCTCTGAGCCAGAGACACTCGCCCACGAGTAAAAAAGCACCTCTGATTCATAGTTTAATAACTTTTGAACCATACAAGCGATTTACTCACTTTAGGTTTCATTTGAATCCTGACGTTTTCGGGTTTACGGCGGTCTTTTCTGGGTCTTTCTAGCCTCTACAGGGGATTTTCTATCCAGCCTGGAACTTCAGCCTCTTTGGGCTTTAAATCCATACTGTAATATCCAAGATTGATCCACTTTTTATCCATAATTCATCGCGTTTTGGCTCATTTTCTGCCGCTTATCGCTCTTACGTCTCTCTCTCTGTCTATTGTTTCAGGAAGTGCATGCCCATATATGGGAGATAAAGGCACCCCTCTTGTATGGAAGGCCAGAGGGGACAAAAATGCCTATAGACTCTATGGTTTTGTCAACTGTATAAGTTATAATGATTATTTCTTCACAGTGTGACTCCCAAGACATATGAGAAGTGTTTTAGAAAGGAAAATGGCTTAGGTTTTACTTATATGTCTGTGATATCAATACATATCTGGAAGATTCATTTATTTATTTATTTATTTATTCATCTTTACCCTACAACCATTTTTAACATGCAAGTGACCTCACTGTAACCCAAATATTCCAATAACCCAGTTTGTCCTAAAAAAATGATGTTCATATCTTGACTGTAGACAACAGGGTTGATGTTTTACAAGCTTTTTATAAAATAAATCCAGACGGAAATTAAACTGTGAAAATGGCCTCAGGGCCCAGAGCGTTAAAATACAACCGGCAATTAATTCAAGTTGATCTTCTGCTTTTCCAACTCTTGTTGTGTAAATTACTATTAAACACAGTCAGTGAGGATTTGAAGTGCTGTTTTTTTTTTTATCATTTTGGTGCTGGGGATTTTCCTATTGGGGATGGCTAAAACCTTTTTTGGGGGGCGCCAAAAACTCAAATGCAGGAAAACCCCTGCTTTATTCCAAATAGACTGCAGAGAGATGACAGGAAAGGAGGTAGAGAACTGGGGATGGTCAGTGTCTTAACCCATTAAAGAGTGTGTTAATGTTGAGTGGGGAGGAAACATAATCAATACATAGTCAGTTGGATATTTTGGACATTTATTTAGCAAAAGTATATGTTGTCGCTTCCATTTCAGGCGGACAGGTGTATAGTTTTGGGGAGTTGCCATGGAAGCAGAGTCAAGCGGCCGAGCCGGCCAAGCCCACCCTGGAGAGTGCGCTCAGCGGCCAGCGCGTGGTCGCCGTCGCGGCTGGAAGCTTCCACAGCGGGGCGGTGACGGAGGACGGCGGCGTCCACATGTGGGGCGACAACAGCTCGGGGCAGTGCGGCCTGTCGGGCCTCAGCGCCGTCCCCAACCCGACTCCGGTCGCCCTGTTGGACTCTGACACCGCCAGCCCCCCGACTGCTCCGGTGCTGGAGCTGGCCTGCGGGGAGCAGCACACCCTGGCACTGTCGGCCCAGCGGGAGGTGTGGGCGTGGGGCAGCGGGCGCCAGCTGGGCCTCAGCGTCGCCACCTTCCCCGTCTGGAAACCCCAGAAGGTTGAGCACTTGGCGGGCAGGTATGTGCTCCAGGTGGCCTGCGGAGCGTCCCACAGCCTGGCGCTGGTGCGCTGCCTGAGCTCGCAGGACGTCCACCGCCCCCTGGTGGACAAATGCAGACAGTGTAACCAGCTGCTGTTCACCATGACGGACAAAGAGGACCACGTCATCATCTCTGACGGCCACTACTGCCCGCTCGGCGCGGAGCCGGCCGAGGACGGGGACGGGCTGGAAGCGCCCGCTTCGTCGTCGCAAGTCCTCAGAACATCCCCGTCCGAGCCGACCCTCTCCTACCACGCCGCCGCCTCAAACCCCCCGGCGCTCGCAGGAGGCACCGACCCCACTCAGGACTCGGAGAACGAGGCGTCGGCTGGGTCGGCCGCGTCCAACGGAGCACCACCGGCGTCGGACTCGGGCCTCTCGGCTCAGTCCAATGGCGGAGTTCTTTTCGGGGTCAAGGGGTCCCCCTATCCGGACGAGCAGGCCGTCAAAGACTATCTGAAGAGACTGTCGGAGAACACGCAGGCGGATCAGACAGTGAAGGCGACTCTGCTGGTGAGTTAGACTGTATCACAGTTATGAGGTTAATAGATAATGAGATTAGGGATGCAGTATTTCACTCTGTTAGTTTTTACTAGGGGTGTGAACCTTTTTATGGTCTCTCGATAGGAAGTCGGATATATACAAACACACTCTTTTTTATCATATCTGCTCTTAAAAAAGACGCTTTCTGAATGTAGTGGCGTCTGAACACAGCAGGCAACAGACAAAAAAGCACAAACCGGAATAGTCACATCAGTAGTAGAGCCCGACTGATATATTAGGATTAATACTTATTTTTACATATACTTATGCTACCTGTATTTTATCAACTTTAGCAGGGGTGTGTAGACTTTCTCAAGCCACTGTACTGAATAATTGGTCCTGGATATACTCGGCGTCTGATCTAGTAGTACCCAGACTCTACTCTCACGTTTGAATATTAAGGGCATCACACACATTGCAACCACAATAGGACAGTACAACACACACCCATTCACACACACAATTTGTCATAACGTACGGTGTTTGGGACAAAGAATTTCCCCTTTGGGGACAATAAAGTCTAAAGTGGGTTCATGCGCGACTCTGCTTTATTTGCCTTCTTCCAGACGTCCGAAGGAAGGCTGACCACCGGCTCCACGCTCAACAACTTAGTGGCGTCCTGCGCCTCGGCCGTGGGCGAGCGGGTCGCCTCCACCTACGAGGCCTTGTCCCTCAAAAAGATGATGAACTTCTACCTGCCCTCAGGAGTGGCGAGGGCAGACGGGCCGGTGGCGGGGCTCACGGGCGTCACGGGCGACAACACCGCAGAGCGCGTCCGCCAGGAGGACTCCACCCAGGCCAAGAAGAGCTCCAGCACGGGGGACATCCGCGAGGAGGAGGCCGAGGGTCTGCGGCGCCGCCTCTCGCTCCCAGGACTCCTCTCTCAGGGTAGATACGCTGTTCACCTCTTATCCTCCTCCTATACCCTGCTGCGTAAGTATGTCTTGTGCATGCGTGGGTTGATGTGTGTGTGTGTGTGTGCGTGTGTGTTTGTCTTGCTTCAGGCTTTCTCATCCAGCTGTGTGTCGCACCTTGTGCACGGTTGAAGCTTCATATTCTGTGTATGTCATCTCGTAGCCTCACATTACCAGTCTGGCGAGTCCACAGCACTCCTGGATGGGAGAAAAACCTGCTCTGGTTTACTGGCATTTCTTTAAGCCAATCACAATCATACTGGGCGGGGCTAAGCACCGGACACATTGACAAAAGTATTGTTGGCCGTGTATCGTGAGTAAAAGAATCGAATCAGGACAAAAGTATACCGTCCCAACCCTGGTGATAAGTCAGACCCTGGCACACAACGCCATAATGAAACAGAATATTGTGACCCGGGGCTCAGTGTTTGTGTCCTTCTTTGTGCGTGTGATTGCCACTCGTTTGTGGTTCCATTTTGAGCGAGGCTAGTCTGTCTGAATCACGCCTTTGTGTGATTAAAACACGGAGGAATGCAGATTTGACATTTAGCTTCCAGCTTGACAGGGATTTTCAATGATCAAAGAAAACACTGGACGGCGTGTGAGGATTTAGCAGATTTAGCGTAGCAGAAAGAAGGTGTTGGGGCTGATTATGAGAGAGCACAAGGACTTTTGTGCAATGGTGCATAATGGGATAGCTTCTGTCTGACCCCCAAACAGTATTAAACAGGTATGGGAAATAGATAGATAGACAGACTTTCCCCTGTCTTTCATCATGTCTCTCTCTCCCTGGGTAACTCTATGTTGGAGATTGTTTTCTGTGGATTTCATCATCTGTGATTAGACTGTCCTCTCATGGCCTATATGTGAATGTCAGGGTTTAAGGCTGATGGTTCAGATTTAATGAGGAAGTTAAGAGACAAATTTGCCATCCACATTTCCTTGGTTCCTTTCTCCTCCCATGATTTCCTCACTTCACTCCCGTGCCTCCCCGGTGGGAGAACTAAGACGCTCATGCCAAGAAAATTATGTATTTTTCCACGAGTCTGCTATGTTAGCAGTTATAAGGTTACTTGGCTTGTTTGAGAGCTTGTTGGGTAGTTAGCTAGCTAGCTTGCTAATTCCACCCACCATGCTTTCATGCTACACACTGGTTACAGAAAACGAGCCTAACAAAGCTGTCACTCATCTGGCGAGAGCGCTGTGCTTTTCTTCGCTGTGACAAGAGTGTGGGAAGGAAACATTAAAATAGAACAGTGGAATACAACAGGGGAATCTCTTGAAAAGTCGTTTGGTGTACGGCTGGCGTGAGTTATCTGTTATAGCGTCACACACACGCCCCCTCATTTCTAGTGTCAGCACTTATCAGCCAACCACCCAAAAGACCTCTCATGAAACCATCCAGTTTTCCTTTCTCAAACCTTTGACTCTCCTTTCTTTATCTCTGTCCTTTAGGGCACCAGATGGCTCCCTACTGGGGGACATAGAGATGTGTGTGTGCATGCTTTGTGTTCATTTCATGCACACTAAAAATTAGCTGTTGTGCCAGTCCTTTAGTTTCCAGCCAAGGGAAAGTGAATTTATTAGCAAGAACCCCTTTTTTTTGCAATAGTCCCTAAAAAATGACAAAGCAAAATAGTCACTAAAATGATATCCTTGATCCTGGTCGCTTTTTGGAGTTCACCATCAAAATGTCAGAATAGTCTCACCTACCTGCCTTAATTTTTTAGACATGTCTCTCTTCAGAGGCAGAAACAGATTAAACCCTATCCTGCAATTTGTAATAATCCATCATTGTTTGTTCTATCTGCTGTCTGCGCTTCTTTTTCCAGCCATTGTTTGTCTGCTGTATGGCAGCGTGTGTTTGAGACGACCTGGCTGACTGTTGGTTCTGTTTTGATAACACACATTGATTTTGTCTGCTGGACTTTGCACCCGAGTTTCATTCAGGGTTAAGATATGTTCACTTTGGCTCAGGGTTGCTTATGCGACTTCAAAACTGGTTGCTAAACGATGCCCGTTTTATCAACGTTTTTGTCGGCTTTTCTGAGGTTTCTCTAACGTTGGTCGCCTATTTCAAGGTTTTTTTTTCAAAGTCTTTGGAACTTTTTCTGACATTTGTTGCCTTTTTTTTAGGAAATCTTTTTGATAGGTTTGTTACTTTTCATAAATACATGCATACGTGTCCAACAAAAATATGCATTTGTCGATACTCAATACTTCAGGGCTAATTTGGTCGGTGCTTAAAAAGTGTTGAATTCGTCACCCAGCCCTGTTAACTTAATGTCACTCAGCCTGGAGCCAATGAAATATCTTGCAGTAGGAAGGAATACAAGAAAGACATTTAGGACCAGTGTTGGGCTAGTTGCTCAAAAAAGTAATAGATTACACACAAAATTACTTTTTACTTAAAAAAAAAAAAATGAATGGCTTACTTTACTATATTTACATTACTCTGTAACAACACCTGAGATGCACCATAACTTACTTGCCAAATAACGAGATGACGTTAAACCTCATGAATGCCCAGATCAACACAAACCTTTATTATAATAAGTACATATACAAGATCTCTCTTTTCTCTCTTTTCTGCTCTTTCATACCACAAAGCTGACACACAACATGTGTCAAGATGTACTGGCAGCCGTGGTTTTGTCTACTCGGACGAGTGTTCTGGTGTTACACAAAACACGCACAAAAATGGAAGTTTGATTTGTTATTCAATGCGATCATTATTTGATAAGTAATTGTTGGGCAGGGCAATTTATCAATATTATATTGACATATACGTAATATGACATGTGTTGTCTTTTTTGGGTTTTAAAGGCTGCATTGCAGTAAAGTGATGTCATTTTCTGAACTTACCAGATTACTCTATTTGCATTAACCCAGTTGGTCATTGTATCCACATTATTGATGATTATCAAAAATCTCAATGTGTAAATAGTTTGTGAAAGTGACCAATAGTCAACCCTACAATGTCGTCGCAATATCGACGTCGATGTATTTGGTAAAAAAATCCTTATATCTGATTTTCTCCATATTACGCAGCGTTATCAACTGTAATGAGTTACGGACAGATGTAATCTCATTACAGTAACGCGTGTTTTTGTTACTTTGTAACCTACAACACTGTTTAGGACACTTTTTTTTTTGCTTGTCTGTGCACCCCCAGTGTCCCCGCGGCTGCTGAGGAAAGCCGGTCGGACGAGGATGCGTGCAGTCGCCCTCACCCCATTGGGAGGGGCGGTCCCCGGGACCCAGGAGCTGTTTCCCACCCTGCAGACGGAGGTGTGGAGTTGGGGCCAAGGCGAGCACGGACAGCTGGGACATGGAGACAGCCTGGCCAGGTTGGAGACAGTCTCTTGTTACTGCATCATACACAGAGATGGAAAGAATAGATAGATATATAGATGGATAGATAGATAGATAGATATTGATCACAATAAAATGGGAAATTATAGTGTTACAGCAGCAAAATCAGTCACACAGCACAGAATATAAATGAAATACTAGGATACAAAATACATACATACAATTCACATGAAATAATAATAGGAATAAAAGATATGAACAAATATTTGAATATATATACAAGATGGGAATACAAAAATGTGCAACTGCTTAAATAGTATGATAAAATGGAAATAAACCAATTGTGCAGGTTGCACTTAGTGCAGTATTGTGGTGTCTCAGTCTTATAAAGTACAAATATACTGTGTACAATTATTTACTTAACCCTCTGAGATCCAAACACAAGTTGTTACACTTTACACTTTTTTTAACGTAAATTCCCAAAACATAATGTCTTTACATTCCGATCGCATCTTAAATCATCTTTTTGTGTTTTACACAGCCAAACTAAAAAAAAAGAACAACAATTAAATGCAATGATAATATCGATTTGTTTTTCTTCTATAATGAAATGTAGTTATTTATAGTGCTCTGAAAACTATTCTGTTGTTGTAGTAAATTTCCTGATATTAGATCACTCAGTTAAAATAAGTTGCTGTATGAACTTTTGTTAGGAAACATGTTATACTTGCCCTTTAGGAGGGAAGCACAATCTCTTTAAAAGAAGCAGAAAAGCATTGTGTGTACGTACAAAGAGACACAAACACGCGTGTATTGAACTGTGGTTATTTCTTCTATTAAATGTTGCAAAATGAAGCTGGACGTGTTCCTGGCGGTTTGTTGTGAGGGTCTAACATATACACAGGTTTGTGACAGTACTGTCATGTGTTTGTTTGCAGATTACAGCCGCTGTGCATCAAGAGTCTGAACAATAAGGAGGTGGTGCGGGTGGCAGCCGGTGCTCATCATTCCCTCGCTCTGACTGCTCAGTCTCAGGTGAGTCAGCGGCTTCTTTTACCTGGCACCTTAAAGGGTAACTCTTGTTTTTTTCAACCTGGACCCATATTTTCCTATGTTTATTTGTGCAAGTGACAGTTATGAACAACAGCCTTTGAAACTAGTCCAGTATTGAGCGAGACCATTTTGACTCGCAGCAACATACCGGGCTGCATTGTCACCCTGTTGGGCAAATTTGCATCGTTGGTCCCGTCCACTGAAAGTTCTGTTTTTGCCGCTGACAGACTCAGGGTGTTATTCTAAGTGTCTGACAACATTATGGAAAGGATCCCTACAGGGATTAAAGAGTAAAATCCTCTTTGTTTATCCAGAAACAGCTCCAAGGTTGCTATCACTAAACCCACCAGACTCCATTTAATAATTGATGCATTTAGCGTGTACGGAGCCAAAATATTTTCACATGTAAATCGGTAAACTATATTTGTTTGTTTCAACCAAAACTAAAGTGGTTATTGTTAGAAAGACGACCCAAAACAGTCTTTCATAGTTTTATTTTATTTCTGTCAACTGTTTCTGTTTTGAATGAAGTGTATTTTACGATGCTAAAATTACTGTTTATTTACATGGAGTCTGGAGGGTTTAGCGAACACAATTTTGCAGATGTTATGTTTGAAAAAAAGGATCTTACTCTTTAACAGAAAGGTTGACCTCCTTAGAAATCCTTTCCATAATGTTGTCTGACACTTAGAATATTAATCTAAGTCTGTCTGCGACCAAACGAGCAGTTTTGTTGATGTAAATTGAACACATTTGTCCTATTAACATTGTAGCTTGTTTCGCTGACTACCGACTGCAGCAATCCCCCTAATACTGGACCAATGTCAAAGATTGTTGTTCCCATCAGTCACTTAGAGACAAGAACATAGGAAAGCAAATTTACCGTTTAACATTAGGCAAAGCCTCTGCTGTTGTTGTCAACCTGTTGTTCTTTTCTATCCTTGTGTATATTTGGCCAAATCTTTCAGGTGTTTTCATGGGGAAGTAACAGCTCTGGTCAGCTTGGACACATGGAGTCACCCACCACTGTCCCCCGCCTTGCAAAGGTGAGGAAAACTTCCTGCACGCATGCACACACACAAACACATACATGCATACATATATACAGAAAGCCTTTAAGGTTCATGTTCCTCTCTGCTTCCATTCCCAGCTGTCAGAGGGGATCCGGGTCTGGGACATAAGCGCTGGAGATAGACACACTCTCCTGCTCGCAGACGGAGATTGCATCCTTCCAATCATTTACTACAGCGGACTGCAGGTGAAAGAGGGGGCGGATGAGAGCCACGCCAAGGGAGCAGGTCAACAGGAAGAAGGGAAGGAAGAGGAGGAGCGAGTAGGGGGCTACACCCAGCAGCCTGTACTACTGCCCTTCTGCATGGACGTAAATACAAAGTCCTTTTTTGTGTATTTTCTTACTCTTTCTCTAAGTGCTTTTTTTACTCACATTTTGTATATATTATCCATTTTGTCCACATTGTGGTGTATAAGTCCTTTTGCAGGCGTAGTAGTAGAGTCATCATTCTTTCTTTGCAGCTGTAATCAATATTTTCAGAAGGCATTTGTCACGTCCTGTTATTCCCTCTTGCAGTGTGTCTTTGGTGTTCAGAGTGCTTCTAACAGATTAAGAGAGTTAAAATGCACATAAATATGATATAACAGTCAGGTGTAAGATACAGTTTTTTGCTGATGTAAGTTTGTACTTACAAATAATGAAATTGCTTATCATGATACAAAGACATGTGTATCAATCTCCAATAAGACCTGAGTTGTCAGCACCAATACCAACACAACTTTACTTTAGGAAGGGTGAAGATGTTTTCCAATCTGCAATCTTGCTTTTCCAGATCGGCCCATCTGAGCTTTCATTGTCTCAAAGGCAGAGCAGGATACCCAGGGCTCGGTTTACACCTATCACCATTTCTAGCCGCTGGGGGGCCATAGGCAGGCTGGGGGGGACGCATATTAATGTAAAAAAACCTCAAAGTGACTTTTTCATGCCATGGGACCTTTAAGGTTTGTTCTGATTCAATGCTGCGTTTTTGTGCTGAAATATTTAACAGTTAAACAGTCGTATGAGTAATCTCCTTTTTGAATAGCTTAGATCTGTTTCAATGACTAATAGGACTCGGAATCATGTAAACATTTTCGATACCGACACCATGACTTTGATAGCGGCCCCTAAGGGATACTTTTTTTGCAACCAATTTCATAAAACAAAAAAAATAACATTACAGCACTATTCTTTTCATTTATTTTCCAGCTCCTACTGCGTGAGCCCTGTCTCTGTAACGTCAAGTGTCTCTGTGAAGTGTAACGCTGGACAGCCAATCACAGACATTATTAGAGCTTGGTAGAAGCATGCTGATTGACTCACTGACACTGATAAGATTCCTAGGTATTGAAGGCTCTATTGAAGTTAACAATACAAAATAATCATATATAAAGATAATTTTGAATCCTAATAGCTTAAACAAATTTTCTCAAAGTATGTGATGCCTGTTAGAGTCTGTGTGCCCTATTTTAACGATCTAAGTGCACGGCACAGGTGCGTTTAGGGCGTGTCCAAATCCACTTTTGCTAATTTGACGCTGAGAAAAAGTGTCTGTGCATGGTCCAAAAAGGTTGTACTTAGTGTCTTCATTAATCTTAAGTAATTCTGATCAACCAATCAGAAGTCTTCTCCCATTCCCTTTAAAATTGCTATTATGATGGCATGAGGGCGCACGCTGTGCACAAGCCTAGGCACATTTTACTAATTTGCTGTTAAAATAACAATGAAATCCTGTGTTATTGACTTGAGTCCAGCTTTTTTCATGGTCAGCTAGCAATATACGAAGAAGTCCCCTGAACACACCTCCCAGTAAGACCAGCACGCCCATGGCAAAGATGGGCGCGGGTGCATTTGCAATTTATTTTTTATATATATATTTTTTTAACTTTATTGTGTATACACACAAAAGAAAAAGAAATAAAAGAAAAAAACAAATAAACAAAAAAAAAGAACATGAATATTGTCCCGAGACTGAGCGTCATACATTATTTACAATCAGCAACATAAACAATTGAAGGGTTTTTATATTTTGTTAAAGATAATTTTTTGGTCTTTTCCACCTTTTATTTTTTGACAGGACAGTTAGATGAGAAAGGGTCTTTGTGCCGTGCTGTGCTGGGTGCAAGATGGGGCCCTGTGTGTGTGTTTACTTTTATTTTGCATCACGTTGTCTCCCGTTGTCTTCCAGCTCGGTTATGTGAGCAATGTGGTTGCGGGCGGCCAGCGGTGCGTGGCGCTGTCGGACAGGAACGTGATGGGCTTCATCGCCAGCCTCCACGAGCTGGCTTCAGCCGAGAGGAAGTTTTACTGCAAGCTGTGTACCATCAAGACACAGATAATACGCCCGCTGCTGGAGCTGGGTAAGTTTTACCTTCTGGGAGTCCAAATTGTTTTCATTTTGTCTTTAGGGGCCGAGCTGCAAAGTCCAGTTCCAGTTTAGGAAAGTCTTGTTATAAGTCAAAATCACAGGCAGATGTTGTCTAGACAAATAACACATTCTAAGAATTTACTAGTGATTCCTTTAATTTTTGACAGAATTTAAAATCCTGCATTGGCATTACAATTCCATTGATCCAGATGGACTTAATGAAATGAATGACAGACCGTACCAGACAAAGAATGCAGATTCTCCGAATTCTTTTCACAATCTCATCGTTGGCCAATAGCTCACTGAGATCAGCACTTACCTTCAGACTCGGAGGTTGGGAGTTCAAGCTCCAAGAGTTACAAGGTGACCATCTTATACCTGATTAGCCATTGGGCTTTGGACCTGCATGTTTTTTAGATTTTTCTGAGCATCGACACACCTGTCTGAAAGGATCAGCTCATTAGTTTGTGTCCTAGGTTAACATGCCACTGTGTACTCTGGCTGTATGCTGTGGGGGATCAAAGACACATAGGTTTCTTACAGGAGCTGGAGTTCAACAAGCAGGGTTTGTACTTAATAATAACTGGTTTTATATTGGAAGCTCAAACTCCATAATCGATTTTTCAAATGTGTCCAATAGCCAACGTCTAATATAAAACCAACTTTACCACGGTCTGCCACAGCGAGTCTGCTGCGGTGTGGCAGCCCTGCATCCCGGCAAAGACTGGAGTAACTGAGCTGCCCTTTAATTAGTTTTGATTTTAGTAAAAACAAGAAGAGCAGAATCCAAAATATTACAAACTGAAATGTTTGAATTCATAACGTGTTAGAGGGTTGCGGTTTCGGTGGCGTTACGTTACAACACACCACACAGTGCGTGCTAAGATCATTTGTATTCAAATTCTGAGTAGTGGACAGGAAGAGGAGGAGGGAAATGAAGAAGGAGAAGGCAGGAAACTGGAGAGACCAGGCGGGTTAGAGCAGGAGAAAACCACAGAAGGAGATGCAGAAATAAGTGAAAGATAAGAGGGAAAGGAAGAATTGACTGTGAGGGATTCACAGGGATTCAGAGCAGGACAGAGGCAGTTAGTGATGAGGAGGAGGCAGATGAAGATGACAGGGAGGAGGAGGAGGCTGCAGATTCCGAGAGAGGGACAGAGGCAGAGAATGATCAGTAGGCAGACAAAGAGGCCAGTTGTAAGGCCCATTTGTTAAAATAAAATAATAAGAATATATAGTAGTGCATCAAAATAAAATGTTGAAACAATACCAATGATCTTGACTTTGAACTACATGCAACAGTGTAGCCATTGGTTTACTTTTTACGCCGTCTTATGTCTTGGCAAGGACACATGAAATTGTTAATCCGGCCCTGCTTGGTGTGATAATGTAATGTTA
>NC_045756.1:7770103-7771296 GCF_008692095.1 Etheostoma spectabile
GTTTCCTCTAGATTTTATCTGCTAATGTTAGCTACCTACCGTTACCTTGGTAACCATCCAGACGGTACCATACGTACCTAAAACCTGATTTAACGGGTTTAACTTGTTACACACAGTTTAACAACAAAACTTCACAAAAGTGAACATTACTAGCTATTTTTTAAATTTAATATTTTGGTGATTTTGTGTTTTTTGTTTTTTGTTGTGTATTTTATTTGTTTTTTGTTTTTTGTTCTTTTTTTGTTTTTTTTTTTTTTTGTAAGTTTTGTACTTGAGTGTAGGAGCATATTATGTTTGTTTGTGAATCACCTGGCCGGTCCCCCAGATATTCAACCCCCCCTGCCCCGAGACAAGGAGGCCGCATTCTCCCGATGGCGCACCAACATGTTTCTCTCCGTTGTTAACACTGACAACATGCAGCTCACATTCTCCATTACATCCATCCACCTCATTCTCACTGATACTCACAATCACACCTCATCGCTCTTGTTCGCATCATTATTTAATAAATGTCACTTATATTGTACATTGCTGTGCTCTTTAATTAATCCTAGTGAGTTGTGGTGAGGTAATTTGGTTTGTTGAGCTAGTCTATTGTGTTGAAATGTTAAGATGCATTACAGTCATGTGAATATAGTTTGAGCATTTAGAAGAAATGCTTTAGAATATACACTGGTTATTGTCAAATCAGCTACAAACTTGAATTATTTGGTCAATATCAATATCATTTAATTCTTGTTTTGGGAATAATCAATAAATCCTATGATTTTAATCAGGATGCCTACACCTTTCCAAGGTCAAAATCAAGCATTTTCAAGCACTTTTAAGGTCCATTTTAAGCTTTTTCCAGCACCTTACACCACGTAAATAAATACCAATACAAGTCAAAAGATTATGGTGTTTTTATCACATTAAAAGATATAAAGCTAGAACAGCCAAAATTGTGTTTGATGATAGCAGAAGGATCAGATATTTAAGCAAAATTAAGTTTATTTTCAAAATATATACTGTCTAAGTAGACTTTGCTTGCTATCTAACCTGAACAGAAATTTGACAGGCCTTGGTTTTGGGACACATTCTTGATATATACAGGTTTGATCAAAATCTGAGACAGTAACAACACCTGTAGCTCCATTTTCCTACAAGACACTGACAGCGCACAGGCCGCTGTCTGAAAAAAAGATTATAGTAAA
>NC_045756.1:7771321-7781460 GCF_008692095.1 Etheostoma spectabile
AAACACAATTTTGGCTGTTCATAGCTTTATATCTTTTAATGTGATAAAAACACCAAATAATCATTTTGACTATGTATTGGTATGTTATTTACGGTGGTGTAAGGTGCTGGAAAAAGCTTTAAAATGGACCTTGAAAGTGCTTGAAAAGTGCTTGATTTTGACCTTGGAAAAGGTGTAGGCATCCTGATTAAAATCATAGGATTTATTGATTATTCCCAAAACAAAGAATTAAAATGATTATTGATATTGACCAAATAATTCAAGTTTGTAGCTGATTTGACAATAACCAGTGTATATTCTAAAGCATTTCTTCTAAATGCATCAAACTATATTACACATGACTGTAATGCATCTTAACATTTCAACAACAATAGACTAGCTCAACTAAACCAAATTACCTCAACAGCAACTCACTAGGATTAATTAAAGGAGCACAGCAATGTAACAATAATAAAGTGACATTTATTAAATAATGATGCGAACAAGAGCACGATGAGGTGTGATTGTGAGTATCAGTGATGAATGAAGGTGGATGGATGTAATGGAGAATGTGAGCTGCATGTTGTCTGAGCTCTGTTTGTCATTATTTAACAACGAGAGAGAAAACATGTTGGTGCGCCATCGGAGAATGCGGCCTCCTTGTCTCGGGGCAGGGGGGGTTGAATAGTCGGGAGGACCGGCCAGGTGATCACAGTCGTCTCATCATCGCCTCCGCTACACCTGCAGTTAACAGACGACCACAGTACACAGTAGACGGCCCAGGGCCAGCACACCAACAAACATGACATCATTTTTAGAGCTAGTGTTTTTGTGTATGCAGTAGTTATTATATAGGAATAGTTTCAGTTTTCTCACATCGTCACAGGGTTCCTTCCCCTAGCCACTGTACCCTCCTGAGTTAACCCACGTGGCTGTGGGGTTGCCTTCTTCCCTCCTTCCCAGCCGTTTGTAGTTCTCACGCCAACATCTTCCACCTGCACCGCTGTGGGGTCTTCCTGGGGCTATTTACCCATAACTGGGACAGTGGTTGACGGGCATGAGGGCGTTTCTACTCACCAATGGGCCTGCATGCCACGTCTCTGGGGCCCACTGCTGCTCCGAGATCCTGTACAACTTAGCCTGGACCCACAAGGGACCAGTTACCATGTGTGCCACGGGGAGGCGTGTACGAGGTCTAGGCAGTGGAGAGGCTATGTACCGGCGGAGGAGGCTTACACACTCGGCTCCTCTTTCTGCCCCTGAAAACAAAGGGCTGTCCGGTGGCAGTAGCTGGAAGCAGAGAGTGGCGAGCAGAAGCAGCATGTAGCATGCAGCATGTAGCATGTAGCATGCAGCATGCAGCATGTAGCATGCAGCATGTAGCACACACTAACTACAAGCTCTACAACTCCAACACTACTGCACTGACGCATCGCACGCCCTGCGAGTATACGCGCGCACACACACACACACATACACACACACATACACACACACACACACACACATACATACACACACACAGAGACAGACTGACAGACATGCACGCACACAGACACACACATACCCTTGCACACACACACACACCCTTGCGCAGATAGATAGACAGACCGACCCACCCACCCACGCACACATACAGACAGACAGACAGACAGACAGACCCACACAGACAGAGCCAGCCACACACACACACACACACACACAGACACACACACACACACACACACGAATGGAAGAAAAGGGAAAAAAGAAGTAAAGGAAGTCCAGACTAAGGCTTTCGATACCAGTACCAATTCCAGTACCGTGACTTGGATACCGGTTCTAAAAATTGGTACTAATTTTATCAAACAAAAAGAAATGACAACATTACACATTACAGCACAAATCTTTCATTTTCTTTCATCTCCTGCTACAAGAGGCGTCTCTGTGTAGAGCTTTTCCTGAGTGTCTCTATGACGTGTAACGTTAGACAGCCAATCACAGCCATTATTAGATCTTGTAGAAGCATGCTGCGTGCTGATTGGCTCACTGACTCATGAGATTTACTCCTTAGGTACTGAATGACGAGATTTTAAAATACTCGATACTTCCAGGCAATTGGGTAATTACCCTACATTGTTACCACTGAACGTTTCAGGCAGACTTGAAGACATTTACAATGATGCATTTGGTTTAAGATTAGACGGACGGATGCCGGGGGTCAATCATGCAAGACAACATATTGCACTGTTTTAAAAGAGGAAGTAAGCATGCATGGTCTTTGTCTGTGTTGTTCTGGGAGTAAAAATCCCGCTGATTTTCTCCATGACGTTTTGATTATCAGACATGAAGGCAGTTTAAAAGATGTTCATCAGCTGTTGAGAGGCGTCGAGCCGAGCCGGCCTCACCACATTTGCATAAAAGTTGCCTGGATTTAACGTTGTGCAAATTAGGAGCGGGGTGAGTCGACGCCCCGCTTCTCCAAAGTCCCCGCAACGCAACTGGAATGCATTGCACGGCTGCTTCCATAGAAATGAACGGGAAGCGTTGAAACAACGGCAACAGTGGACACACACCATGACTGGAATTCAAAACACACCAACTTGATATTTTTTAAACACAGCCCTGACATTTCATTTTTCAAACAATGAAAAAATGAAACTGGTGCAGACTAGCTAGAAGAGAATAAAAGGTGGGGGGTGGGGTGGTTTAGCGGACAGAAATGCAAATAGAAAAGCAGGAAAAGGAGACACAACAGAGGAGGGAGAGAGAGAGAAGGACAGAAAATTGCTTTTGAGACGTGAACCAGAAACTGTTGGTACTTTTTGAAAGGGCAGAGGGTATTTCTGCTGAAGTGAATATCCTCGAAAGATCAATTAGTGTGTTCAGGGGACAGGCAGCTAGCAGATAGTGAGGAGATGTTTGCTGTATGTGACA
Organism: Etheostoma spectabile; assembly: GCF_008692095.1. Lineage (NCBI taxonomy): Eukaryota > Metazoa > Chordata > Actinopteri > Perciformes > Percidae > Etheostoma > Etheostoma spectabile. The sequence continues at coordinate 7,774,217 of NC_045756.1, forward strand.
AAAAATGTTGTAGCTTAAAACACGCGGGACATGCTTAGAGCGCCTTTAAATTACACATGAACCAACAGTAAAACCCAAGGCTTCAACGGGTAAAGAAATACTCTTAGAAAGATGCATGAAGGAACTCCCTTCACAGGTTTATATATTTCAATTTGGATTGGTTGCAATTAGGGCTGAACATGGAAGGTTTTCAAATCGTAAATAGTCAGTTGAGGTGGTTTGGTCGTATGGTAAGGTAAGTGTGGTAAAAGAAATGTATGGATGAGACTAAAACTAAAGTGCATTTAAAGCCCATTTAGCCTTGGTTACAGTCGGTTCATCCTTCCATGCAGTCTCTGCCGGGTGTAGAGCAGACAGAGAGGGCGGAGGTCGGGATAGGGCTGGGTATCACTGGACATATAATAATAATATTTCCAAATATACAATATATAGTCATTAAGCACCTACAATAGGCCCATTAGGGTTTTCGGAGCTAGTTTAAAATGTAATTCTGTGCAAAAAGCATTATTTGATTCAAATGAAGCAAATATAAGTTTCCAAGTAGATTTCCTGTAGTCCAAAGTTATGCTCATGAGGGATGTTCTAGCAACAAAGTTATAGTTGGCTCAGTGGGTAGAGCCGGCGCACATGTATTAGAGGTTTATGCTCAACGCAGAGTTCCAGGGTTCGAATCCGACCTGTGACGATTTCCTGCATGCCCTTTCTTCCTAACTGTCTTGACGCAAATTATAAAGGCGGAAAAGCCCAAAAAATTGAAAAAAATAGCCACGCTTATATGTTGGTGCCCAATTAAACCCCACACATGACTTCACCAGTTTTATAGGTGGACAGGTGTATGTTTCCGATGTGTTTAGGAGCTGAATCCTATGATACAGAGCCCTAAGCCTATCTCTCACCTCTCTCTCACACACCACACACCCACACACCACACACACACCACACACACACACACACACACACAACACACACACACACACAACAACACACACACACAACACACACAACACACACACACAACACACCACACACCAAACACACACACACACACACACACCACACACACACACACACACACACACACACACACCACACACGCACACACAAAGGGATTGGGGACAGGGAACAGAGTCCTAACATTGCTTTTGCCAGCATACTTACAAGATTTTTACAAGGCGCCACGCCCTGAAGCAGGAGGCAAGCACACACAAACGCTTGAAACACACACACCAAGTTACTGATGAGTCTGAAATATTGACCGATACACCTAATGAAAAGTGTGTGTGTGTGTGTGTGTGTGTGTGTGTGTGTGTGTGTGTGGTGTGGTGCTGAAGCTGACCTGTGCGTGGACCAAAGCGTCGTTGAACACGATGAACCAGTTGACGGAGAACCTCCCGGCGTTCTGCAGCGTCAGAGCTTTGTTGCTGCTCTCGCAGATGAGCGGCGGTGAGGCTTCCGGAGAGAGTCCTGACAAACACACAGGGACACCATTCAGCTAGAAGGTGACATCATGTGACACTCGAGAATCAATAGACACGACTAGAGACAGACACACGCACACGCAGACTGACAGACACGCAGACTGACAGACAGACAGACACACACACAAGTTAATACGTCATTTTGCCAGGGAAGCTCTTCCAGAAATGACAGGTGTAGTCAGCATCTTTCCTTTTTCTCTTCAGCAGTTGGGTCAAGATTCGAACTTAGAGCAGCTGTCCTGCAGCACCTGGTTCATTGGAGCACTAAAACAAACACCACACACATATTTAGCGTGAAAAAATGCATTGGGATTTTCTAAATAAGAGTTAGATTCTGTAGATTTATGCCATTTAATATTTTTTTTCCTGACTTTAATGCTTTTAATGCTTTTTTTAAGGCGTTCTTTTGAAATTGTATTTTTCCGAGGTTAACATTCCCAAGTTTCTGTTTATAGAAACATCCTGTTATACCGCGCAAAGATAAAATACTTACTAATCTTCAAAACCCAAAACTACAAAGGTTGCATTGCCATAGGTTGTGCTTCACCCACACTTCAAAGCAGGTGGCCAGTTTGAGCAGCAGCCGGCCGTATTCGTGAAGGTGGTGTGTTGGGAGGAAGAGAGCGCACCAGGAGTCGGCCATGGTAGGGTTCTCCTCGCTGCATCCGACAGCCTTTTTAAGCAGCTCGGGATTCTTCCCAAAGAAATCTCTTTAAAGACAATTAGCACGAGTTAGTTGTGTCTCCAGCATTTAGAGTCATGTGAAATCGTATGTGTCCCACCAATCAATGGCAACATCACTGGGATATGTGTTACAGCACCTTATCAAAGCAGTGTTTTTAGAAACTGTGTGTGTGTGTGTTTGTGTTACAGTCTCTGAGTTAGAGTCCAACACAAGTCTCAACGTCTGTAAACTAGAGTCCAAGTCAAATTATAAGTCTCTGGGTAGAGATAATGTCTCTGAGCTAGCGTCAAAGTTTCAAGTCTGAGCAGAGTCCAAGTCTTAAGTCTAGAGTCACATATTTTGCATTCAGGGCTTTTTGTTTGGGCCTTGTTGTCTAAACTTTTTAAGCCAAAGCTTCTGATGACATCACAGTTTTTAAATTTACTATTTTTTTTAAATTCAGAAATAACAGATACAAACAATACCGGTCAAACTCTCGCGTGTGGACGCACGCAGCAGATACGTTCATATTACATGTTAGTGGGTTGGGTACGGAAACCCGGTTCCACAATGGAACCGGTTCCTGCGTAACCGGCAGGAATGGGACCGGATTAGAACGCAAATTTCGGTTCCACTTAATGCGCCAAAACGGATGGAAAAAGAAAGACTTTCTCTGTAGTCTACCGTTAGCTTGCTACGTAAATGTTAGCTACTTTAAAATGCCATATTTTCTGATTGTAGGTGTGTGTTAGGTGACTTAGGTTTACTTATTATATATTGATGTACTTTAAAACGTAATTATTGTTAAATATAAATAATTTTCAAAATAAAAAAACTATAAAAGAACCTTCTTTGATGTCATTTTTCAAGAATCGGTTTAGGAATCCCAATTTTTTTTAAAGTACGGTTCGGCATCGGATTCGTAAAAATCCAAAAGATCCAACTCTAGTGTTGCGTAAGCAGAGTAGGTTATAGGTTACGGTCAGGTTATCAGACATTTTAAAAAATAAAGATTGTTCACAAGTCTCAAGGCAAGTCTGAAATCACTCTGTGTGCGACTTATGCCGACCTTACCTTACTTTATTAAATTACAATATCGGAATGAAATCCCGAGAGTCTTGCTAGAGTTGGGGCGCAATCCTGTCGTCTCAATTGTGTTTGATGTTACCGTAGTTTTAAGTCCTGGTAGTAACATCTTATAGTCAGAGACTAATAACTCAAAACTGACATCATGACAGATTGTCTGATGTGAGATGGTGTCGCACTTTAGTCTTTCTAAAGTCTGTTCAGATTCTTAAAAAAGGCATAAAATGTGACTCAAGTTCAAGTCTCAAAATCCCTATCCTGGGGGGTGTGTGTGTGTGTGTGTGTGTGTGTGTGTGTCACAGTGAGGGTTTGGTCAGGGTCTGGAAACCTCCCATCACCTGGAAGTTGCCCACAGCGCTGCAGTACCTTTAAAGAGACGTGGATGTGCATTATTGGCAGAAATCTGTTTTATCAATTGAACATATGTTTTAAAGGCCCATGGCATGAAAATTCCTTTATGAGGTTTTTTAACATTATTAGGAGCTCCCCAGCCTGCCTATGGCCCCCCACTAAGGCCTATATAAAACGACTTCAGATACAGTATTGGGGACCACTAAGGTCTATATAAAAGAGACTTCAGATACAGTATTAGGGGACCACTAAGGTTTATATAAATAAGACTTCAGATACAGTATTAGGGACCACTAAGGTCTATTAAAAGAGACTTCGATACAGTATTTGGACCACTGGTCTTATAAAATACTTCAGTACAGTTTAGGGACCACTAAGGTCTATATAAAAGGACTTCCGATACAGTATTAGGGCACCACTAAGGTATATATAAAAGAGACTTCCGATACAGTATTAGGACCACTAAGGTCTATATAAAGAGCTTCAAATACAGTGTAAGGGGACCCTAAGATCTATAAAAAAGCATCCAAAGAGGACCATATCACGGGACTTAAAGACCGATAACTACTGAAACGATCATGATGGGCGACCACGTACTCATGGTAAGAGTCAAGGAAGATGCTGGCGTGGTCTAGGATGAGCAGGCTTTTGACGTCAGGACTCGGCGCAGGTTTGCGGTGAGGCTGGCGGAGTGCTGCCCGGTTAGGTGGACACAAGAGGCTGAATCGGCCTGCGGAGGGTGGAGGAGCCAGCGGCGTCTGGCTGAGGGCCGAACTCAGAGACTCTAGAAAAGGGACGGCACCCATACAGACAAATAAATTCAGCCAAAGCAAAACTAATTCTGGCTGCTCTGCAGCATTGGTCAGGGCGAGTATTATAAGGAGAAATTGGAAAAATCAGGGTTCTTCAGCAGTAGTGCCGAAAGTTCATGCTCCTCATATGATTATGACCAATTAACAGCCTAATGGTGAAGAAAGGGTTGGTGAGTGATGTGTAGGGGATTGGAACTCGAAACCTCTCATTTTGAAAACCAGTATCAACCTGTTCAGGGTTTGTACACTTTTCCAAGTTCAAATTCAAGCACTTTCAAGGTCCATTTTAAAGCTTTTTCCAGCACTTACACCACCGTAAATGATACCAATATATAATCAAAATATATTTTGTGTTTTTGTCACATTAAAAGAACATAAGCTATGAAAAGCTAAAAAAATGTGTTTGGTAATAGCAGAAGGATCAGATATTTAAGCAAAACATAAGTTTTATTTCAAAATGTATCCCTGTCCAAGTAGACTTTGCTTGCTTTCTAACCTTTTGAACAGAAATATGTCACAGGCCTTGGTTTGGGACATATCTTGATATATACAAGGTTTGATCAAAATCTGAGACAGTAACAACAACCTGTAGCTCCATTTTAACCAGAAGACATTGACAATGCACAGGCACCTGCCGAAAAATAGCCTATATTCATTTAAGAGATGTATTTCGTGTGCCTAAGACATATAGTATCTAATAGAGCAGTTGTAAATATTATATGAGGCCATCCTCAACCTTACAGAGGGCTACTAGCTACGTAGCTAGTAATGTTCACTTAGATTTTTGTTGTTAAACTGTGTGTGAAAGAGCGGTGCTGTTATCACCGGTTTCAGGTACGTACGGGACCGGCTGGATGGTTTTATTATTTTTTAAGTGTTCTTTCTGCCATATTTTAGGACTCAACAGAAATCATTACATTCTTACTGTATTCAAACATAAGCAAACTTGTGTCCCATAGCAACAACATAATTAAAGATATAATGGAATAGAATCAATAACCATTTGGATTTAAACATAAGAATACCTGTTGTTGTTGTCATGACGACACACTGTGAATACTAGAACCCAACTTGAGTTCTTACACAAATTCACTTGACACTTTGACTGTGACAATCCAAAGGTGCACATTGCAACAGAGAAAGAAACACTGGAAAACATGGAATTCAACTCTGGAGAGACTGAACCCCAACTGAATTTCTACCTCAGTTACCTTGAAGAACATGTACGGTTGGAGCTGAAGGACAGCGAGGCGACGCTCACCCAATGTGAATCTGAGGGGAGAGTTCATCTGATCATCAGAGAGGACCTGCTGGCCGAGCTCGTGGATCAGCTCCAACAGCAGAGAGAGGGCAGCAGTTGGAGCCATGAGAAAGAGCTGATGCAGAGGGAGATGCGTGACTTGAAAGTTCAGCTGGCTCAACGTGTCCCCTCCCCACCCAGGGAAACAGAGCATCTGAAATCTCAGTGGTCAAAACCAGCAACAGGTGCGAAAAGCCCAAAAAGATCTGGACCTTCAGACCTTCATTACTCACAGACCTGAAAGTCGAATTGGAGCAGAGAAGGGAGAGAGGAGGCCCTCACCAAGGAAGTGAAGACTCAGAAGATGGAGTGTGGTAAAGAAAGGCAGGTCCTCAAGGTAAGTAGCCCACCAACGTGGAGTTAGAGTTGGAGAGCTATCTGGAGATGGAGCGGGCTCAAGCTCAGGAGCTGAAGGCAAAATTGAGCAAGATGGAGGAGCTCTCCGAAACAGGAAGAGAAGGCCAGGAGAGATGGAAAGATCCAGGCTTCCATAGAGCCCAGCTCGATCAGGCTCTGGTTCAACATGTCCCCTCCCCACCCCGGGAAACGGAGCATCTGAAATCCCAGATGGTCAAAAACAGCAACAGGCTGCGAAAAGCCCAAAAGAATTAGACCTGCAGTATTCATTACGAAGACCTGAAGGTCAAAATGGAGCAGATGAAGGGAGAGAAGAAGGCCCTGGAAAAGGAAGGAGACTCAGAAGATGGAGCTTTGTAAAGAGAGGCAGATGTTCAAGGTAAGTGAGACCACAAACGTGGAGTTTTGAATGGAGAGTGTCTGGAGATGGAGCGGGCTCAAGCTCAGATGAAGGGTAAATTGAGCAAGATGGAGGAAGCTCTCCAAACATGAGGAGGAAGCAAAGGAGGTACTTGAAGGATCCCTGGCTTCCCATAGAGCCCAGTGGGTGGGTAGACCAGAAAACAAAAAACCTCATGGCTGCTATTGAGAAAAAGTTTGAACATCAGCTGGAGAGTCATCTCAACGAGTGGAAAGAGGACAAGTCATCCCTCCTTCAGGCCACAGAAAGCCTCAAGCTGACTCAGCAGGAAAAGGAGCAGGGAGTGGGAGAGGACAGAGAGCTCCATGAGGTCCCAGCTGGAGATCGCAGAGCCAATTAATGAAAAAAGCAGAAGAAGAAGAGTGGTACAGAAAGCTTCTGCTGGCTGAGGAAGAGAAATGCATTTGTACTGGATAGTATCGTCTTGTCTGTCTGTCTGTCTGTCTGTCTCTGTCTGTTGTGTGTGGGGTCTGTATGTGTGTGTGTGTGTGTGTGTCTGTCTGACTGTCTGTCTGACTGTGTGTGTGCGTCTGGGTCTGTGTCTGTCTGTCTGTGTGTGGCTGGCTTCGTCTTTCTGTGTGTGTGTGTGTGTGTTGTGGGTTGACTTTACGTGTGTGGGGGTCTGACTTTGTGTACGTGTGTGTGGGTCTGTCTTTACGTGTACGGTCCCTCTGTCTTTACGTGTCGTCCGTCTGTCTTTACGTGTACGTCCGTTCGTCTTTACGTGTGGGTCTGTCTGTCTTTACGTTTTGTGTTTGTGTGTGGTGTGGTGTCC
>NC_045756.1:7781485-7786718 GCF_008692095.1 Etheostoma spectabile
CCAGCTGGGCTCTATGGGAAGCCAGGGATCCTTCAAGTACCTCCTTTGCTTCCTCCTCATGTTTTTGGAGAGCTTCCTCCATCTTGCTCAATTTACCCTTCAGCTCCTGAGCTTGAGCCCGCTCCATCTCCAGACAGCTCTCCAATTCTAACTCCACGTTTGTGGTCTCACTTACCTTGAACATCTGCCTCTCTTTACAAAGCTCCATCTTCTGAGTCTCCACTTCCTTTTTCAGGGCCTTTTCTCTCCCTTCATCTGCTCCATTTTGACCTTCAGGTCTTCAGTAATGAAGTACTGCAGGTCTAATTCCTTTTGGGCTTTTCGCAGCCTGTTGCTGGTTTTGACCATCTGGGATTTCAGATGCTCCGTTTCTGGGTGGGGAGGGGACATGTTGAACCAGAGCCTGATCGAGCTGGGCTCTATGGAAGCCTGGGATCTTCCAGTCTCTCCTTTGCTTTCTTCTTCCTGTTTCGGAGAGCTCCTCCATCTTGCTCAATTTTGCCTTCAGACTCTGACGCTTGGACCCGCTCATCTCCAGATAGCTCTCCAACTCTAACTCCACGTTGGTGGGCTTACTTACCTTGAGGACCTGCCTTTCTTTACACAACTCCATCTTCTGAGTCTTCACTTCCTTTGTGAGGGCCTCCTTCTCTCCCTTCATCTGCTCCAATTCGACTTTCAGGTCTTGAGTAAGTTGAAGGTCCTGAAGGTCCAGATCTTTTTGGGCTTTTCGCAGCCTGTTGCTGGTTTTGACCAGCTGAGATTTCAGATGCTCTGTTTCCCTGGGTGGGGAGGGGACACGTTGAGCCAGCTGAACTTTCAAGTCACGCATCTCCCTCTGCATCAGCTCTTTCTCATGGCTCCAACTGCTGCCCTCTCTCTGCTGTTCCTTGAAGAAACATGTACGGTTGGAGCTGAAGGACAGCGAGGCGACGCTCACCACATGTGAATCTGAGGGGAGGTTCATCTGATCATCAGAGAGGACCTGCTGGCGAGTCGTGGATCAGCTCCAACAGCAGAGAGAGGGCAGCAGTTGGAGCCATGAGAAAGAGCTGATGCCGAGGGAGATGCGTGACTTGAAAGTTCAGCTGGCTCAACGTGTCCCCTCCCCACCCAGGGAAACAGAGCATCTGAAATCTCAGTGGTCAAAACCAGCAACAGTGCGAAAAGCCCAAAAAGATCTGGACCTTCAGACCTTCATTACTCAAGACCTGAAAGTCGAATTGGAGCAGATGAAGGGAGAGAAGGAGGCCCTCACAAAGGAAGTGAAGACTCAGAAGATGGAGTTGTGTAAAGAAAGGCAGGTCCTCAAGGTAAGTAAGCCCACCAACGTGGAGTTAGAGTTGGAGAGCTATCTGGAGATGGAGCGGGCTCAAGCTCAGGAGCTGAAGGCAAAATTGAGCAAGATGGAGGAAGCTCTCCGAAAACAGGAAGAGAAGGCAAAGGAGAGACTGGAAAGATCCCAGGCTTCCCATAGAGCCCAGCTCGATCAGGCTCTGGTTCAACATGTCCCCTCCCCACCCAGGGAAACGGAGCATCTGAAATCCCAGATGGTCAAAACCAGCAACAGGCTGCGAAAAGCCCAAAAAGAATTAGACCTGCAGTACTTCATTACTGAAGACCTGAAGGTCAAAATGGAGCAGATGAAGGGAGAGAAGAAGGCCCTGGAAAAGGAAGGGAGACTCAGAAGATGGAGCTTGTAAAGAGAGGCAGATGTTCAAGGTAAGTGAGACCACAAACGTGGAGTTTGAATGGAGAGTGTCTGGAGATGGAGCGGGCTCAAGCTCAGATGAAGGGTAATTGAGCAAGATGGAGGAAGCTCTCCAAACATGAGGAGGAAGCAAAGGAGGTACTTGAAGGATCCCTGGCTTCCCATAGAGCCCAGATGGGTGGGTAGACCAGAAAACAAAAAACCTCATGGCTGCTATTGAGAAAAAGTTTGAACATCAGCTGGAGAGTCATCTCAACGAGTGGAAAGAGGACAAGTCATCCCTCCTTCAGGCCACAGAAAGCCTGAAGCTGACTCAGCAGGAAAAGGAGCAGGAGTGGGAGAGGACAGAGAGCTCCATGAGGTCCCAGCTGGAAGATCTGCAGAGCCAATTAATGAAAAAGCAGAAGAAGAAGAAGTGGTACAGAAAGCTTCTGCCTGGCTGAGGAAGAGAAATGCATTTGTACTGGTATAGTATCTGTCTGTCTGTCTGTCTGTCTGTCTGTCGTCTGTCTGTGTGTGTGTGGGTCTGTATGTGTGTGTGTGTGTGTGTTGTCTGTCTGACTGTCTGTCTGACTGTGTGTGTGCGTCTGGGTCTGTGTCTGTCTGTCTGTGTGTGGCTGGCTTCGTCTTTCTGTGTGTGTGTGTGTGTGTGTGGGTCTGACTTTACGTGTGTGTGGGTCTGACTTTACGTGTACGTGTGTGTGGGTCTGTCTTTACGTGTACGTCCCTCTGTCTTTACGTGTGTCCGTCTGTCTTTACGTGTACGTCCGTTGTCTTTACGTGTGGGTCTGTCTGTCTTTACGTTTTGTGTTTGTGTGTGTGTGTGTTGTGTGTGTTGTTGTGTGTGTGTGTGTGTGGCTGGCTCTGTCTGTGTGGGTCTGTCGTCTGTCTGTCTGTCTGTATGTGTGCGTGGGGGGTGGGTCGGTCGTCTATTATCTGCGCAAGGGTGTGTGTGTGTGTGCAAGGGTAGTGTGTGTCTGTGTGCGTGCATGTGTCAGTCTGTCTCTGTGTGGTTGTAGTATGTGTGTGTGTGTGGTGTGTGTATGTGTGTGTGTATTGTGTGTGGGTGTGTGGAGGGTATACTCGCAGGGCGTGCGATGCGTCAGTGCAGTATGTTGGAGTTGTAGAGCTTGTAGTTAGTGTGTGCTACATGCTGCATGCTACATGCTGCATGCTGCATGGTACATGCTACATGTGCTGCCATTGCGCTTCTGCTCGCCACTCTCTGCTCCAGCTACTGCCACACGGACAGCCCTTTGTTTTCAGGGGCAGAAAGAGGAGCCGAGTGTGTAAGCCTCCTCCGCCGGGACAAGCCTCTCCACTGCCTAGACCTCGTACACGCCTCCCCGTGGCACACATGGTAACTGGTCCCTTGTGGGTCCAGGCTAAGGTGTACAGGATCTCGGAGCAGCAGGGGGCCCCAGAGACGTGGCATGCAGGCCCATTGGTGAGTAGAAACGCCCTCATGCCGTCAAACACTGTCCAGTTATGGGTAAATAGCCCAGCTATGGGTAAATAGTGAAGACCCCAACAGCGGTGCAGGTGGAAGATGTTGGCGTGAGAACTACCACAACGGCTGGGAAGGAGGAAGAAGGCAACCCCACAGCCACGTGGGTTAACTCAGGAGGGTACAGTGGCTAGGGGAAGGAACCCTGTGACGATGTGAGAAAACTGAAACTATTCCTATATAATAACTACTGCATACACACAAACACTAGCTCTAAAAATGATGTCATGTTTGTTGGTGTGCTGGCCCTGGGCCTGTCCTACATGTGTACTGTGGTTCGTCTTGTTAACTTGCAGGTGTAGCGGAGGCGATGAGAGAGACTGTGATCACTGGCCGGTCCTCCCAGACTATTCAACCCCCCCTGCCCCGAGACAAGGAGGCCGCATTCTCCGATGGCGCACCAACATGTTTTCTCTCGTTTGTTAATACTGACAACATGCAGCTCACATTTCCATTACATCCATCCACCTTCATTCATCACTGATACTCACAATCACACCTCATCGTGCTCTTGTTCGCATCATTATTTAATAAATGTCACTTTATTATTGTTACATTGCTGTGCTCCTTTAATTAATCCTAGTGAGTTGCTGTTGAGGTAATTGGTTTAGTTGAGCTAGTCTATGTTGTTGAAATGTTAAGATGCATTACAGTCATGGTAATATAGTTTGATGCATTTAGAAGAAATGCTTTGAATATACACTGTTATTGTCAAATCAGCTACAAACTTGAATTATTGGTCAATATCAATATCATTTTATTCTTTGTTTTGGGAATAATCAATAAATCCTATGATTTAATCAGGATGCCTACACCTTTTCCAAGGTCAAAATCAAGCACTTTCAAGCACTTTCAAGGTCCATTTTAAAGCTTTTTCCAGCACTTACACCACCGTAAATAACATACCAATACATAGTCAAAAATGATTATTTGGTGTTTTTATCACATTAAAAGATATAAAGCTATGAACAGCCAAAATTGTGTTTGATGATAGCAGAAGGATCAGATATTTAAGCAAAATATAAGTTTTATTTTCAAAATATATTACTGTCTAAGTAGACTTTGCTTGCTATCTAACCTTTGAACAGAAATATTTGACAGGCCTTGGTTTTGGGACACATTCTTGATATATACAAGGTTTGATCAAAATCTGAGACAGTAACAACAACCTGTAGCTCCATTTTAACCTACAAGACACTGACAGCGCACAGGCGCCTGTCTGAAAAAAAGCCTATATTAAATTTAAAAAATAGCTAGTAATGTTCACTTTTGTGAAGTTTTGTTGTTAAACTGTGTGTAACAAGTTAAACCCGTTAAATCAGGTTTTAGGTACGTTGGTACCGTCGGATGGTTACCAAGGTAACGGTAGGTAGCTAACATTAGCAGATAAAATCTAGAGGAAAACACTGCAATACTAACATTACATTATCACACCAAGCAGGGCGGATTAACAATTCATGTGTCCTTGCCAAGACATAAGACGGGCGTAAAAAAGTAACCAATGGTACACTGTTGCATGTAGTTCAAAGTCAAGATCATGGTATTGTTTCAACATTTTATTTGATGCACTATCTATATTCTTATTATTTTATTTTAACAATGGGCCTACACTGGCCTCTTTGTCTGCCTACTGCATTCATTCTCTGCCTCTGTCTCCTCTCTCGGAATCTGCAGCTCCTCCTCTCCCTGTCATCTTCATCTGCCTCCTCTCATCACTAACTGCCTCTGTCCTGCTCTGAATCCCTGTGATCCCCACAGTCAATTCTTCCTTCCTCTTATCTTTCTTATTTCTGCATCTCCTCTGTGGTTTTCTCCTGCTCTAACCCGCCTGGTCTCTCCAGTTTCTGCCTCTCCTTCTTCATTTCCCTCCTCTCTTTCCTGCCACTACCTCAGAATTTGAATACAAATGATCTTAGCACGCACCTGTGGGTGTGTTTTGTCACGGTCCCCGCCCCCCCGCCCCCGCACACCCGCCCCCCTCTCACCCCGTTCTGCCTTCCAACCATTTCCGTTTG
>NC_045756.1:7786743-7787246 GCF_008692095.1 Etheostoma spectabile
TAACTGAGGTAGAAATTCAGTTGGGGTTCAGTCTCTCCAGAGTTGAATTCCATGTTTTCCAGTGTTTCTTTCTCTGTTGCAATGTGCACCTTTGGATTGTCACAGTCAAAGTGTCAAGTGAATTTGTGTAAGAACTCAAGTTGGGTTCTAGTATTCACAGTGTGTCGTCATGACAACAACAACATGTATTCTTATGTTTAAATCCAAATGGTTATTGATTCTATTCCATTATATCTTTAATTATGTTGTTGCTATGGGACACAAGTTTGCTTATGTTTGAATAAACAGTAAGAATGTAATGATTTCTGTTGAGTCCTAAAATATGGCAGAAAGAACACTTAACAAAATAATAAAACCATCCAGCCGGTACCGTACGTACCTGAAACCGGTGATTTAACAGCACCGCTCTTTTCACACACAGTTTAACAACAAAAATCTAAGTGAACATTACTAGCTACGTAGCTAGTAGCCCTCTGTAAGGTTGAGGATGGCCTCATATAATA
>NC_045756.1:7787256-7787391 GCF_008692095.1 Etheostoma spectabile
ACTGCTCTATTAGATACATGTATATGTCTAGGCAACGAAATACATCTCTTAAATGAATATAGGCTATTTTTCAGGCAGGTGCCTGTGCATTGTCAATGTCTTCTGGGTTAAAATGGAGCTACAGGTTGTTGTTAC
>NC_045756.1:7787401-7787676 GCF_008692095.1 Etheostoma spectabile
TTTGATCAAACCTTGTATATATCAAGAATATGTCCCAAAACCAAGGCCTGTGACATATTTCTGTTCAAAAGGTTAGAAAGCAAGCAAAGTCTACTTGGACAGGGATACATTTTGAAAATAAAACTTATGTTTTGCTTAAATATCTGATCCTTCTGCTATTACCAAACACAGTTTTTAGCTGTTCATAGCATTATGTCTTTTAATGTGACAAAAACACAAAATAATAATTTTGATTATATATTGGTATGTCATTTACGGTGGTGTAAGGTGCTGGA
>NC_045756.1:7787686-7793185 GCF_008692095.1 Etheostoma spectabile
AAATGGACCTTGAAAGTGCTTGAATTTGAACTTGGAAAAGGTGTACAAACCCTGAACAAGGTTGATACTGGTTTTCAAAATGAGAGGTTTCGAGTTCCAATCCCCTACACATCACTCACCAACCCTTTCTTCACCATTAGGGCTGTTAATTGGTCATAATCAATATGATGAGCATGAACTTTCGGCACTACTGCTGAGAGAACCCTGATTTTTCCAATTTCTCCTTATAATACTCGCCCTGACCAATGCTGCAGAGCAGCCAGAATTAGTTTTGCTTTGGCTGAATTTATTTGTCTGTATGTGTGCCGTCCCTTTTCTAGAGTCTCTGAGTTCGGCCCTCAGCCAGACGGCCATGGGGCTCCTCCACACTCTCGCAGGCCGATTCAGCCTCTTGTGTCACCTAACCGGGCAGCACTCCGCCAGCCTCACCGCAAACCTGCGCCGAGTCCGTGACGTCAAAAGCCTGCTCATCCTAGACCACGCCAGCATCTTCCTTGACTCTTACCATGAGTACGTGGTCGCCCATCATGATCGTTTCAGTAGTTATCGGTCTTTAAGGTCCCGTGATATGGTCCTCTTTGGATGCTTTTTTATAGATCTTAGTGGTCCCCTTACACTGTATTTGAAGTCTCTTTATATAGACCTTAGTGGTCCTAATACTGTATCTGAAGTCTCTTTTATATATACCTTAGTGGTCCCTAATACTGTATCTGAAGTCTCTTTTATATAGACCTTAGTGGTCCCCTAATACTGTATCTGAAGTATTTTTTTAATATAGACCTTAGTGGTCCCCTAATACTGTATCTGAAGTCTCTTTTATATAGACCTTAGTGGTCCCCTAATACTGTATCTGAAGTCTTATTTATATAAACCTTAGTGGTCCCCTAATACTGTATCTGAAGTCTCTTTTATATAGACCTTAGTGGTCCCCTAATACTGTATCTGAAGTCTCTTTTATATAGGCCTTAGTGGGGGGCCATAGGCAGGCTGGGGGAGCTCCTAATAATGTTAAAAAACCTCATAAAGGGAAATTTTCATGCCATGGGACCTTTAAAACAATATGTTCAATTGATAAAACAGATTTCTGCCAATTAATGCACATCCACGTCTCTCTTTAAAGGTACTGCAGCGCTGTGGGCAACTTCCAGGTGATGGGAGGTTTCCAGACCCTGACCAAACCCTCACTGTGAGCACACACACACACACACACACACACACACACACCCCAGAGATAGGGATTTTGAGACTTGAACTTGAGTCACATTTTATGCCTTTTTTTAAGACTCTGAACAGACTTTAGAAAGACTAAAGTGCGACACCATCTCACATCAGACAATCTGTCATGATGTCAGTTTTGAGTTATTAGTCTCTGACTATAAGATGTTACTACCAGGACTTAAAACGTACGGTAACATCAAACACAATTGAGACGACAGGATTGCGCCCCAACTCTAGCAAGACTCTCGGGATTTCATTCCGATATTGTAATTTAATAAAGTAAGGTAAGGTCGGCATAAGTCGCACACAGAGTGATTTCAGACTTGCCTTGAGACTTGTGAACAATCTTTATTTTATAAAATGTCTGATAACCTGACCGTAACCTATAACCTACCTGCTTACGCAACACTAGAGTTGGATCTTTTGGATTTTTACGAATCCGATGCCGAACCGGTACTTTAAAAAAAATTGGGATTCCTAAACCGATTCTTGAAAAATGACATCAAAGAGAGGTTCTTTTTATAGTTTTTTATTTTTTTATTTTTGAAAATTATTTTAATTTAACAATATATTAACGTTTTAAAGTACATCAATATATAATAAGTAAACCTAAGTCACCTAACACACAACTACAATCAGGAAAATATGGCATTTTATAAGTAGCTAACATTTACGGTAGCAAGCTAACGGTAGACTACAGAGAAAGTCTTTCTTTTTCCATCCGTTTTGGCGCATTAAGTGGAACCGAAATTTGCGTTCTAATCCGGTCCCATTCCTGCCGGTTACGCAGGAACCGGTTCCATTGTGGAACCGGGTTTCCGTACCCAACCCTACATAACATGTAATATGTAACGTATCTGCTGCGTGCGTCCACACGCGAGATGTTGACCGGTATTGTTTGTATCTGTTAATTTCTGAATTTAAAAAAAATAAGTAAATTTAAAAAAACTGTGATGTCATCAGAAGCTTTGGCTTAAAAAGTTTAGACAACAAGGCCCAAACAAAAAAGCCCTGAATGCAAAATATGTGGACTCTAGACTTAAGACTTGGACTCTAGCTCAGAGACTTGAAACTTTGACGCTAGCTCAGAGACATTATCTCTAGCCCAGAGACTTATAATTTGACTTGGACTCTAGTTTACAGACTTGAGACTTGTGTTGGACTCTAACTCAGAGACTTGTAACACAAACACACACACACTAACACACACACACAGTTTCTAAAAACACTGCTTTGATAAGGTGCTGTAACACAATATCCCAGTGATGTTGCCATTGATTGGTGGGACACATACGATTTCACATGACTCTAAATGCTGGAGACACAACTAACTCGTGCTAATTGTCTTTAAAGAGATTTCTTTGGGAAGAATCCCGAGCTGCTTAAAAGGCTGTCGGAGTGCAGCGAGGAGAACCCTACCATGGCCGACCTCCTGGTGGCGCTCTTCTTCCTCCCAACACACCACCTTCACGAATACGGCCGGCTGCTGCTCAAACTGGCCACCTGCTTTGAAGTGGTGGGTGAAGCACACACTATGGCAATGCAACCTTTGTAGTTTTGGGTTTTGAAGATTAGTAAGTATTTTATCTTTGCGCGGTATAACAGGATGTAGTTTCTATAAACAGAAACTTGGGGAATGTTAACCTCGAGAAAAATACAATTTCAAAAGAACGCCTTAAAAAAAGCATTAAAAGCATATAAAGTCAGGAAAAAAATATTAAATGGCATAAATCTACAGAATCTAACTCTTATTTAGAAAATCCCAATGCATTTTTTCACGCTAAATAGTGTGTGTGTGTGTGTTTTAGTGCTCCAATGAATACCAGGTGCTGCAGGACAGCTGCTCTAAGTTCGAATCTTTGACCCAACTGCTGAAGAGAAAAAGGAAAGATGCTGACTACACCTGTCATTTCTGGAAGAGCTTCCCTGGCAAAATGACGGTATTAACTTGTGTGTGTGTCTGTCTGTCTGTCAGTCTGCGTGTCTGTCAGTCTGCGTGTGCGTGTGTCTGTCTGATGATGTCACCTTCTAGCTGAATGGTGTCCCTGTGTGTTTGTCAGGACTCTCTCCGGAAGCCTCACCGCCGGCTCATCTGCGAGAGCAGCAACAAAGCTCTGACGCTGCAGAACGCCGGGAGGTTCTCCGTCAACTGGTTCATCGTGTTCAACGACGCTTTGGTCCACGCACAGGTCAGCTTCACGCACACACACACACACACACACACACACACACACACACACACACACACACACTTTTCATTAGGTGTAGTCGGTCAATATTTCAGACTCATCAGTAACTTGGTGTGTGTGTTTCAAGCGTTTGTGTGTGCTTGCCTCCGTGCTGTCAGGGCGTGGCGCCTTGTAAAAATCTTGTAAGTATGCTGGCAAAAGCAAATGTTAGGACTCTGTTCCCTGTCCCCAATCCCTTTGTGTGTGCGTGTGTGCGTGTGTGTGTGTGTGTGTGTGTGTGTGTGTGTGTGTGTGTGTGTGTGTGTGTGTGTGTGTGTGTGTGTGTGTGTGTGTGTGTGTGTGTGTGTGTGTGTGTGTGTGTGTGTGTGTGTGTGTGTGTGTGTGTGTGTGTGTGTGTGTGAGAGAGAGTGAGAGATAGGCTTAGGGCTCTGTATCATAGGATTCAGCTCCTAAACACATCGGAAACATACACCTGTCCACCTATAAAACTGGTGAAGTCATGTGTGGGGTTTAATTGGGCACCAACATATAAGCGTGGCTATTTTTTCAATTTTTTGGGCTTTTCCGCCTTTATAATTTGCGTCAAGACAGTTAGGAAAGAAAGGGACATGCAGGAAATCGTCACAGGTCGGATTCGAACCCTGGAACTCTGCGTTGAGGCATAAACCTCTTAATACATGTGCGCCTGCTCTACCCACTGAGCCAACTATAACTTTGTTGCTAGAACATCCCTCATGAGCATAACTTTGGACTACAGGAAATCTACTTGGAAACTTATATTTGCTTCATTTGAAGTCAAATAATGCATTTTTGCACAGAATTACATTTTTAAACTAGCTCCGAAAACCCTAATGGGCCATATTGTAGGTGCGTAATGACTTATATATTGTATATTTGGAAATATTATGTATTAATATGTCCAGTGATACCCAGCCCTATCCCGACCTCCGCCCTCTCTGTCTGCTCTACACCCGGCAGAGACTGCATGGAAGGATGAACCGACTGTAACCAAGGCTAAATGGGCTTTAATGCACTTTAGTTTTAGTCTCATCCATACATTTCTTTACCACACCTTACCTTACCATACGACCAAACCACCTCAACTGACTATTTACGATTTGAAAACCTTCCATTGTTCAGCCCTAATTGCAACCAATCCAAATTGAAATATGTAAACCTGTGAAGGGAGTTCCTTCATGCATCTTTCTAAGAGTATTTCTTTACCCGTTGAAGCCTTGGGTTTTACTGTTGGTTCATGTGTAATTTAAAGGCGCTCTAAGCAATGTCCCGCGTGTTTTAAGCTACAACATTTTTTGTCACATACAGCAAACATCTCCTCACTATCTGCTAGCTGCCTGTCCCCTGAACACACATAATTGATCTTTCGAGGATATTCACTTCAGCAGAAATACCCTCTGCCCTTTCAAAAAGTACCAACAGTTTCTGGTTCACGTCTCAAAAGCAATTTTCTGTCCTTCTCTCTCTCCCTCCCTGTTTGTCTCCTTTTCCTGCTTTCTATTTGCATTTCTGTCCGCTAAACCACCCCACCCCCACCTTTTATCTCTTCTAGTCTAGTCTGCACCAGTTTCATTTTTTCATTGTTTGAAAAATGAAATGTCAGGGCTGTGTTTAAAAAATATCAAGTTGGTGTGTTTTGAATTCCAGTCATGGTGTGTGTCCACTGTTGCCGTTGTTTCAACGCTTCCCGTTCATTTCTATGGAAGCAGCCGTGCAATGCATTCCAGTTGCGTTGCGGGGACTTTGGAGAAGCGGGGCGTCGACTCACCCGCTCCTAATTTGCACAACGTTAAATCCAGGCAACTTTATGCAAATGTGGTGAGGCCGGCTCGGCTCGACGCCTCTCAACAGCTGATGAACATCTTTTAAACTGCCTTCATGTCTGATAATCAAAATCGTCATGGAGAAAATCAGCGGGATTTTTACTCCCAGAACAACACAGACAAAGACCATGCATGCTTACTTCCTCTTTTAAAAACATGTGCAATATGTTGTCTTGCATGATTGACCCCCGGCATCCGTCCGTCTAATCTTAAACCAAATGCATCATTGTAAATGTCTTCAAAGTCTGCCT
>NC_045756.1:7793195-7804850 GCF_008692095.1 Etheostoma spectabile
GTGGTAACAATGTAGGGTAATTACCCAATTGCCTGGAAAGTATCGAGTATTTTAAAATCTCGTCATTCAGTACCTAAGGAGTAAATCTCATGAGTCAGTGAGCCAATCAGCACGCAGCATGCTTCTACCAAGATCTAATAATGGCTGTGATTGGCTGTCTAACGTTACACGTCATAGAGACACTCAGGAAAAGCTCTACACAGAGACGCCTCTTGTAGCAGGAGATGAAAGATAAATGAAAAGATTTGTGCTGTAATGTGTAATGTTGTCATTTCTTTTTGTTTGATAAAATTAGTACCAATTGTTTAGGAACCGGTATCCAAGTCACGGTACTGGAATTGGTACTGGTATCGGAAAGCCTTAGTCTGGACTTCCTTTACTTCTTTTTTCCTTCCATTTTCTTTCCAATTCACTTCCTGTCTTTCTTTTCTTTTTTTCCACATTTTTCTCATATTTTTTCAACGATTTTGTTGTTTTTGTTGTTTCGGTTCTTGTCGCCTTTTTCAAGGTTTTTTTGGGGAAATCAGTAATCACTTACTACTTCACTTGTCACTACTTTCATTGAATTTGGGTGTTTTAGTCGATTTTATACAGTAGCATTTGATGTAAAAAAAATTATAAAAACAGAAGAAAAAGTGATAGATTTGGTGAAAAGTGACAAAACAACTGAGAAACAAAAGGGAGAGGGTTAAAGCCAACAAGCAGTGTGTTGTCTGTTGGCAGAACACTGAAAGCAGCATAAACTGAGAACCCTTTATCACCTGTTAATTTATCGCAGGTTATATCGTTCTCAAGATATTCAACAACGTTATCGCATATTTTCCTCATCTCGTTCAGCCCTATTTTGAGTCATTTTTGATTTCGATCAATTGTGAGCAACTTGCTTATAGCGAAGGTTGGAGATCACCTCCCGTTTTTGTACGTAAGGTCCGTACACATCTTAGGAATGTATTCTGGGCTCCCGCCAACCCGCAGGTGTCAAAATGAACTTTGGCCAGTAACTTTATAAAGTTACGTGCGGGTTCGGCCGGTGATGAATGAAGCAAATAATTCTGCGTCTGTTTGAATTGTCAGTTTGACTCGGTGTTGCCAGATTGGTCTGATTTCCGCCAACAATACTGGGGAGTTTTGTGTTTGTTTGCCTTTGAAACGTAATCTTTATCTGGCAACGCTGTCTTGTAGTTCTAGACTATTTTACGATCTAAGCGCACGGCAGGAAGCACCTGGCACAGGTGTGTTGAGGGCGTGTCCAAATCCACTTTTGCTAGTTTGAAGGCGGGAAATAAGTCCAAAAGGGCTGTACTTAGTGTCTTCATTAATCAGAGGTGTGTTCTGGGCGTAACATGCAATCAACCAATCAGAGGTCCTCTCCCATTCCCTTTAATAGCCAGGTGCGTTTGGACCTTGGCGCATTGTTATTATAAAGGAGGATTTGCACTGTAATATTTTTTATTTGTAATCTTTTGCATGTGTGTGTGCTGCTGCGCCGTCCTGTGTGTGTGTGTGTGTGTGTGTGTGTGTGTGTGTGTGTAACAAGCATAGTGTGTCCCTGTGTGTGTAACAAGCATAGTGTGTCCCTGTGTGTGTAACAAGCATAGTGTGCGCGCTTTGTGAATAAGCCTAGGAGCATTTTACTAATGTACTGTTACAACAACAATGAATGCTGCCTTATTGACTTTAGAGGTTTTTGTTGGTCAATGGTGCGATCACTTCCCGCTTCCTCAAGATAGCAATACGCCCTGAATGCACCTGAACACACCTTCCTGTAAGACCAGCATGCCCATGGGCACACAGGTGGGCGCAGGTGCATTTGCTATTTAAACGACGTGGGTGCTGGACGGTCTTAGAATAGCAAAGACACTTGCGTCGGGCGCGAGACAGGGCCCCTAATCCTACATTGCTACTCTGAAATGGAGAAGACTGAATTGTACGAAACAAACCAGAGGAGCTGAACTGAAAAGTTAGATGTGTGAAAAAACAACATTCGGCAAGTGGAAAATCTGATTTGGCTGGGAACTTTAAAATCAAAAAGTGAATTTAAAGCCCTGGGAATTATTCATAGCAACTCTGCTTGTGGTAGTACTATTAATGTTCAGATTTTTTCTTTCCCCGTTCTAAACACTCACCTTTCCTTTCTCTCCTCTCCCCTCTTCCCTCCTTGGTTCGCTTCCCTTCTCCGTGCGTGTCTCCCGCTCCCCTCCTCCAGTTCTCCACCCATCACGTCTTCCCCTTGGCCACTCTTTGGGTGGAGCCGATTCCAGAGGAGAACACTGGCCTGTAAGTCTGCTCCATCACATCACTCGCTGTGCTCCGACTATGTGTTTTCTTGTTGTCATGGAAACGGCACGTCTGGTCTTGGACAGCTGTCAAAATGCACTTGGCGTACGGCATTTTTTCAACTCCAAAAGACGCTCCGAGCTGCAGAAATAAAGTCGACAGTGACATTTAAAAAAGCAATCTGGACTTTTTTGAAAACATGGTTTACTCCACAGAATTATAAAGTGAAACAGATGCTCACATCTGGGGGAACTCACAGTAATGTTAAAACAAACCTCATAAAGTGACATTTTCATTCATAGGACCTATAAGTCTTGTTCAGATTCAATGCTGCGTTTTGTGCTGAAATAACAGTTAAAACAGTTTTTCACCCTCCCCTAATTTATAATGTATTTAGCTTTTGTAATTTCCTTCATTTCTCATTTTTCCATTCTGTACCTTATTTAAATCTTATCTTATTATTGTCCCATACTGATATGTGTGTGCAGATATGGGTTAAAGGTGATCACACCAGAGGAGACGTTCCACCTGCTGGCCTCCTCTGCCATGGAGAAGGTAAATCTTTTTAACCATTGACAAAACGCTCAAATTTTTTCCAAAAAAAATGAATTTTCTCTTGTTGCCGTGTCGTATCCTTCTTTAAAAGTGGGCTCGTATTGTGTTCTCAGGCCAAGTGGCTTCGCTCTATCAACCAGGCGGTGGAGCAAGCCTTAAGCGGAGCGGGACAGGACACTACGTCAGTTGACTCTGGATCGGGGCAAAAGCTAGAACCCCCCGTCTCCAGGACGGCCTCCTACACTTTCTATAAGGACGGACGGCTGAAAGAGGCAACGTACGAAGGCTGCTGGCTCGCCGGCAAGCCCAACGGCAGGTTGGACACACACGTCGGCATTTTAACCCCTACTGTTGTCTTCCCGTTGACCATGCAACTTTTAGATAGATAGATAGATAGATAGATAGATAGATAGATAGATAGATAGATAGATAGATAGATAGATAGATAGATAGATAGATAGAAAAACAATAAAATGAATTGTTTTTAAAAACACAATGAAGAGATTGAACACACAGCACTAATTGGGGCCTTTGCAGAGTTAAAAAAAAAAAGTTTATTACACAAACAACTTTTTTTTTAAGATTAATTTTGGGGGGGATTTTAGACCTGTATTTATATAGGACAGCTGGAGACATGAAAGGGGAGAGAGAGGGGGGGGATGACATGCAGCAAAGGGCCGCAGGTCAGAGGAGAACCTGCAGCCGCTGCGTCGAGGAGTACACCTCTACATATGGGCGCCTGCTCCACCAGGTGACCTAGAAATTTTATTTTTTATTTTACACAATGTGTTTTATTTGGAAACACACTAACTGCTCAACACCAGGGAGAGGGATTTCTAAACTGCACACACACACATAAATATATACATATACTGTGTGTAGTAATGATCAAGATGAATTGTTTTTCAGGGGAGTCTTAAAATGGCCTGATGGGAGAATATACACGGGCACCTTCAAGAACGGACTGGAAGATGGGTGAGTGCATGTAATCAGTGTACATTATCCTTATTTGCTGTGGTGGAGCATTCAGATCCTGTAGTTAAATACAAGTAATAATACAACACTGTCAATCTGTGAGTATCATCATGAAAATGTAGTTAAAGTATTATAAACTACATGTGTTTTGTGTGAAGAAATCTTAATTTGTAAAGTAACTAAAGCTGTCAGATGAATGTAGTGGAGTAAAAAGTAGAATATTTCTCTCTGAGATGTAGCAGAGTAGAAGTAGAAAGTGGCATGAAAAGAAAAGACTCAAGTAAAGTACAAGTACATCAACATTTGGTCTTAAGTACAGTACTGGAGTATGTACTTTGTTACATTCTACTGCTCCATTTCTTTTACAACAGTGGATCACTTTTATTCTTATATTTCATATCTGTCTCATTCTTCTTCATGTGTTTTTGTAGTTTTGGTGAATTTTGGGCTCCCAATAAGACGCTCAACAAAAGCGATCACTATCAAGGTCACTGGAAAGATGGCAAGATGCACGGCGTCGGGACGTACAGGCAAGTGTCTGGGAAAATAGCCAATTAAAAACTTTACTGTCCACGCTGTGGGACAAAGATGTGGACAGCTGCGTTTGTGCTTGTTTTTTCCGCTGACAGGCTCACATTAATATTCTAGGTGATCCGTACTCAAACTGCACCAACTATACATACTCCTCCAGCCTGACCTAATGTCTCCTGTAGTCAGGTAGCTTAGCAGTCTGAGCTAATGTCTCCTGTAGTCATTTAGCTTTACATCTGAGCTATATGTCTCCTGTAGTCAGGTAGCTTAAGTCTGAGCTAAATGTCTCCTGTAGTCAGGTAGCTTAGAAGTCTGAGCTAATGTCTCCTGTAGTCAGGTACTTAGAGTCTGAGCTAATGTCTCCTGTAGTCAGGTACTTCAATCTGAGCTGATGTGTCCGTAGTGTGGTAGCTTAGCAGTCTGACTATAATGTCTCCTGTAGTCAGGTCTTAGCAGTCTGAGCTAATCTCCTGTAGTCAGTAGCTTTGCAATCTGAGCTAATGTCTCCTGTAGTCAGGTAGCTAGCATCGATACTATGTCCTGTATGAGGTAGCTAAGCAGTCTGAGCTAATGTCTCCTGTAGTCAGGTAGCTTGCAGTCTGAGCTAATGTCTCCTTTAGTCAGGTAGCTTAGGAATTCTGAGCTAACGTCTCCTGTAGTCAGGTAGCTTAGCAGTCTGAGCTAATGTCTCCTGTGTCAGGTAGCTTAGCAATCTGAGCTAATGTGTCCTGTAGTGAGGTAGCTTAGCAGTCTGGCTAATGTCTCCTGTAGTCAGGTAGCTTAGCTTCTGAGCTAATGTCTCCTTGTACAGGTAGCTTTGCAATCTGACTAATGTCTCCTGTATCGTAGCTTAGCAATCTGAGCTAATGTTCCTGTAGTCGGTAGCTTAGCAGTCTAGCTAATGTCTCCTGTAGTCAGGTATGCTTTGCAATCTGAGCTAATGTGTCCTGTAGTCAGGTGTGTATTTGCAGTCTGAGCTAATGTCTCCGTAGTCAGGTAGCTTAGCAGTCGGAGCTAACGTCTCCTGTAGTCAGGTAGCTTAGCAGTCGGAGCTAACGTCTCCTGTAGTCAGGTAGCTTAGCAGTCTGAGCTAATGTCTCCTGTAGTCAGGTGTGTTATTTAGCAGTCTGTGATGCAGCAGAGCAGCAAACTGTAGCAGCTTGTAGTGTTTCTATCACAGAAACAGACTGTGGTCGAGCTCGCCGTCAGTCACTCGTATCGCCGTGGGCAAATTGGACAAAGACAGCGGCAGAGCAGAGCGAAGTCTCGGTGCCCAGAGCAGATGTAGTAATGTCTCTCACGAAACAATGTCTGATATTTTTTCATGAAATGAGCAGGTTTGACCACTAGACCAGAACACAGGAGCCTCTTCTTGTATTTACTTTCTTGCTCCCGCCCCCAGAAACATCCGACCGATAAGAGGAGTGGATTTTCTTGCGTAATTTGGATTTGGATTTTCCCAGGTGTGAGGTCAAAGGAAAATAGGGTCCAGGTTGAGAAAAAACTAAATTACCCCTAAATAGCATTTGGCAAGACCTTCTTGCCGTACACATTCCTGGTTGGCTTTTACTTGTCTATTAGAAGAGAATAACCATCCTCCCGTCTGTCTGCAGGTATGCCAGCGGTGAGGTTTACGATGGATTCTTCCAGGATAACATGCGACACGGCCACGGCGTGCTGCGCAGTGGCAAGCTCAACACCTCCTCCCCCAGCGTCTTCATTGGCCAGTGGCTGCAGGACAAGAAGACCGGCTACGGCGTCTTTGATGACATCACAAAGTACGCTCATTAACCCTCTGAGGTCGTTCAAGGGCATTTGCTTGAATTTTACCAAATCTTATTTGAATCACCTTTTTAAAAGGGTATTTTGAAATAACCAGATACTTTAATAATTTATACTGTTTATTGATCCCCAGTGGGGAAATTACACTCATACACATTTACACTCTGTTTTGTTAGTAATCACTACACACAGGCCTGCAATATACACACACATGCTCAAATGGATAGAAGTCAGAGTGGGGGGCGGGGCTGCCAGTGCTGGACCAGCACCCTGAGTGGTTGGGGGGTTGCTCAAGAGCACCTTGGCAGTGGCATCTCTCCAGCTACCAATCCACACTGCATACTTTGGTCTGTACGGGGACTTGATCCGGCAACCATCCGGTTCCCAACACAACTCCCCCAACGTTTTTTTTTCAATTTCTTTCTACGTTTTTTTCCCCCAACATTTTGTAGATTTTATCTCTGTGTGTATTCAACCTCACTTGCAATTTATTGATCAGTAGAAAATGTATTTGAAAATTACACTTCAACGTACTCATACCACAAGGTGCGGGCTGGGTCCGGATTGACTTGCAGTTTGGTCTGGGTGCAGGCCTTGGTCCGGACTTTGAGAAGCCCTTGTTTTAAAGTTGTCTCTGTAAGTGCGAGCTGTTTCTGTTTTTCTGTCCAGAGGGGAGAAGTACATGGGCATGTGGCAGGATCACCTGCGGCAGGGCACCGGGGTGGTCGTCACTCAGTTTGGCCTCTACTACGAAGGAGCCTTCAAAGATAACAAGATGATGGTGAGCACCTTCTCTCCTTTTTGATTGATGTCACATGTGTTGACGTCAATCAAGCTGTGACTGTGAAAGAATCAAAACATCCCCGCACACTTTGGACCACTCTTTTCCCTGAACAGCCCTCACAGGTATGCCCCATAGACGTAATTTACAGGGGGAATCGAGGGGGTTCAACTCCCCCTATAATCAAAATGGTCAGTGCAACCTAGTACATAAAACTAGTGCTGCAGCTATTAATTCTTTTAGTAATCGAGTATTCTACCGATAACTAGTAAACAGCAATAGTAAATCTATTTATTATTGCTGTTTGCTAAAAAAAGGAAATCTGTCTTTTGTATATATACAAAAGACAGATTTCCTTTAAAAAAAAAAGCAACATTATTTACAGCCAAATTCCAAAACCCTTAAAAAAACTTTTTGGTGGGGCAAAATCTTTTTCACCCCCTTTCCCTTCTTGCCTCTGGCTCTTTGCACTGGATTTGCAAAAGAGCTGTTCATTAAGCCAAAGCTAAATGGGACGGTTTAGCTACACTGTTCAGGGGGACACATCTTCAGAAGAGTGAGGAGAAAGCATACAGATCAAAAATCAATACAGCATCAGTGGCAATACAGTATCAATACACAAGCCCCAAGTATGAATCTGTGAAATGTGTTGGTCAGTTTGTCTGCTTGACAATCCCATTTTGCAGCATTAAATTGAAGTGATATGAACAGACAGAGAAGTGTACCTTTTTTAGATAAAACCAATTTTGACAAAGTTTCCTTTCGGGACATGATTTGAAATTAGGAAAAATTAGAAGTTGGAAAAAAATTCTCTCGCCTGTCCCTTCTCTCAGACCCCTCACTATTTTCACTGTCCCCCTTCCTTTGTATTGTGCGCTGTTAGTCTTGTGTCCATAGAAGTGTCAGCCCGTTGTGCGCTAGTAATAATCCTAAGTGTGGAAACACAGCGAGCCGTACGCTGTTAACAAAGCTTCGAGGTAAAGAATTTAGCTTCGAGGAGTTTTTTGGAATCGAGTTATTCAAGGAATTGTTCCAGCCCTGCACAAAACCTATTATAATTTCCTTTACATAAATACGGATGTTTGCACCATAAATTGTTGCAGGAAAATCCACCACTATTCCAATTATATGCTCAAAATTCCCACATTCCCACCATTAACTGGGGCATAAAATGTATCCAAACGCAGGAAATAAAGTGTTTGATGCATGCTCAGAGGCCCATTCTGAGCCGGAAAAATCCCTGCCTGATGTTTTTAAGCATACACACACTGTGCGTAAGGGTTCACAGTGTGTGTAGCTAATGTATGTGTAGGAACGGTTTTTATACTGTATATTGTCTCTTGGCAATGTCTATTGGCATTAGAAAAAGCTTCACTTCCCAGCTCCTAATCCCTGGTGTGTCGGAGAGGAAGTGAGGCGAGTCAGGATTAATGCAGGGACTGAAGGGAGGTATTTTCTGTCTTCCAGGGCACTGGGATCCTCCTGTCAGAGGACGACACCACGTACGAGGGGGAATTCTCTGACGACTGGACTCTCAACGGAAAGGTGACCAAGATGAACAATGTCGAAATATATCTTCAGCTATGAAAATGTGTCTTATTTATACAGAGCTTTTTGCAACGCTCAAAGACCCCTCTCATTCCTCCTGCTCTAGTGTTTCTTCCTCTAATTCCCCCTGCTCTGGCGTTTCCCCCCTCTCATTCTCCCTGCTCTGGCGTTTCCCCCTCTCATTCCCCCTGCTCTGGTGTTTCTTCTTCTCATTCCCCCTGCTTTGGCATTTCCCCCATCTCATTCTCCCTGCTCTGGTGTTTCCCCCTCTCAGCCACACAGAACAAAAGGGGAGGGACATCCGGCACCAGATGTCAGCCAAATATCCTGGAATTGTACATCTGTTGATCCAGGGGATAGTAAACTAAACTGTAAATAATGTAAATGTAGCCTGATTAGGTATGCTCAGAAGAAATGAATCGGTGTAGTTTAACGGGCGAATTGGCTGTCCCCTCAGGGCGTGCTTACCATGGCCAACGGTGATTACCTGGAGGGCTCCTTCAACGGCGAATGGGGCTCCGGCCTCAAAGTGGCGGGGTCCTACTTCAAACCACACCTTTTTTTGGACACCGACAAAGACAAGACCCGCGCTGTGTAAGCTCACATAATGTCTGAACTCTACAGAAAAAAGTGTTTTGCTCATAATGAATGTACAGGATTTGTCACACTCTGTATGCTGTGTGTGTAATGTGGCAGGAAGCTGGGGCGTCTGTGTGTGCGCGCGGAGGATAAGTGGAAGGCAGTGTTCGAGGAGTGTTGGAGGCAGCTGGGCTGTGAGGAGCCGGGCCGAGGAGAGAACGGGACGGCCTGGGAGAACATCGCTGTGGCCCTCACCACCAACCGACGACACATCCAGGACAGGTATACACACACACACACACACACACACACAAACACACACACAGAGGGAAGGTTTGAGGGAAGTGTTTTAGATCCGGTCTGCCTGCCACAAATCATTTTTTTTACTTCGCAGGAAAAATCGGGACCTGGCAAAGGCATTAATAGAAACTATGCAAAAATAACATTAGTCTCGTTTCATCTAACAGGTCATTTATGATCATCAGATGAAAAATTGCACAGTTTTAGAAACATTAAAAAGTTACATATAGTAACTTTAAGGGCCCTGTCATGGTCCAAACATGCCTGGCTTTTAAAGGGAATGGGAGATTACCTCTGATCCGATCTGCATGTTACACCCAGAACACACCTCTAATGAACACACTAAGTACAACCCTTTTGAACCATGCGCCCGGCGCACCAACCTTTTTTTCGCCGTCAAATTAGCAAAAGTGGATTTGGACACGCCCTAAACGCACCTGCGTTAGGCGCTTCACACCGTGTGCTTAGATCGTTAAAATAGGGCCCTATGTCTGTTGTTTGTTCTTTATGTGAAACTTCTTGTGCTGCTGTCTTGGCCAGGGCTCCCTTGTAAAATACATTCTGAATCTAAATGGGAATATTCCTGGGAAAATACAAAACAAAAGTTAAATAAATAAATAACAGAAGTTAATTTTGTAATGTTGTGCGTGTGTCCCAGTCCGGAGACGTTGTCACTAAGCCACAGCAGAACCCTGGAGAGCCTGGAGGTCATCCCGCAGCACGTAGGCGTGATCACCATGGA
Organism: Etheostoma spectabile; assembly: GCF_008692095.1. NCBI lineage: Eukaryota > Metazoa > Chordata > Actinopteri > Perciformes > Percidae > Etheostoma > Etheostoma spectabile. The sequence continues at coordinate 7,803,266 of NC_045756.1, forward strand.
GAGATATCACACCGTCCGCCTCTACCTCGTCAAGGTAAATCAGGATTTATCCTTCCATGGTCAGAAATCTGTAGCAGGAAAGGTTAACCCTCTCCTTGATTTCATGTTGTTTATGGAGAAGGAGAACCTGGAAAATGAATTGGGGAAAATTCCGAAGGATGTTCCTTATTTTTTAGCCGGTTGTCCATTACCTTCCTCTTTCTTTACATTGCGGCACCGGAAGAATCATGAATATGATGTTTGCCCCTATTAGCCCACCAATCAAAAGACAATGAACGGATATCATAACAATCAAAACGGCTTCTCAAAAACTCACATGTCACATCATCAGTATACATGTTTTACTGATGACTTACTGTCAAACAAACCTGCTGACAAAACCAGCGGTGAACACCGAAATTATATTGGGCTGCTAAAAAAATAATAATCTTCTAGGCATGTGACACCCCCCTCCACCCACTGGGCCGGCTTTTGGAGACCCTGGTGGCGGTCTACAGGATGACCTACGTTGGAGTCGGAGCCAACCGCCGGCTGCTGCCTCAGGCTGTCAGTGAGATCAAGTCGTACCTCAACCGCATCTTCCAGATCGTCAGGTAGTTCAGTACAGCTGCCTACTGTCCGTGGTTTCTTTTAGGGTACTCGGGGGTCTCAAGAATTAAAAAAGTCTTAAATTAAAGGTTTTAAAAAATAAGGCCTTAAAGGGTAACTATAGATATAGTATTAGGGAACCACTAAAGTCTATATAACAGACTTCAGATACAGTATTAGGGGAGCACTAAGGTCTATATAAAAGAGACTTCAAACAGTAATTATGGGACGCACTAAGTCTATATAACAGACTTCAGATACAGTATTAGGGGACCACTAGAGTCTAATAAACGACTTCAACCAGTATTGGGGACCACTAGGTCTATATAAAAGACTTCAGATACAGTATTAGGGCCCCAAGGTCGATATAAAAAGACTTCAGATACAGTATTAGGGGAGCACGGTCTATATAAAAGACTTCAGATACAGTATTAGGGACCACTAGTGTCTATATAAAAGAGACTTCAGATCCAGTATTAGGGACCACTAAGGTCTATATAAAAGAGACTTCAGATACAGTATTAGGGGACCACTAGGTCTATATAAAGAGACTTCGATACATGTTAGGGACCACTAAGGTCTATATAAAGACTTCAGATACAGTATTAGGGGCCCACTAAGGTCTATAAAAGAGACTTCAATACGTATTAGGGGACCACTAAGGTCTATATAAAAGAGACTTCAGATACAGTATGGGGACCCCTCGGTCCTATATAAAAGAGACTTCAGATACAGTATTAGGGGACCCCTAAGGTCTATATAAAAGCATCCAAAGAGCACCATGTCATGGCACCTTTAAACACCCGGTTCCCACACCGTGGTAATCCACTGTGATAATCATTATATTTTAAATGAAAACAGTAATTGTTATCGTCAACATTTTTATCGTGGTTTATGGTTACACCAGTAATCATTTAATCCCTAAAAAATTAGTTGACTCTATACACGCTAAAAGTATAGTTTTTTTTAAATGGAGTCTGGTGGGTTCAGCCCTAGG
>NC_045756.1:7804860-7820311 GCF_008692095.1 Etheostoma spectabile
TACTGTGCATGTGTCAGGAACACACAAACTCACAGAGGTTCCTCCATTTAACTTCATAAAAGAATTATTTTGTAGTTTGTATTTCAAGCTTCATAGCAAAAGAGCTCTGAATGTGACATACAGTATATTTTATTCATTTGATGTTATTAGAGTACAAACACACTTCACAAAAATGTTGGGCGCCTGGGTAGCTCACCTGATAGAGCCTGCGCCCATACATAGAGGTTACTCCTCGACGCAGCGGCCACAGGTTCAACTCCGCCCTGCGGCCCTTTGCTGCATGTCATTCCCCCTTTCTCTCCCCTTTCATGTCTCCAGCTGTCCTATATAAATAAAGGCCTCAAATGCCCCCCAACAAATAAGCTTAAAAATAAAATAAATTTTATTAAATTCAGGTAACGTTACTTGGTAAATACTTAAAATCCACACTGGTTTTCCATTATATAACCAGGACGTTTGCGCTAAATGTCATCCTAGATGGTATTAAAAAGGTCTTCAAAAAGTCTTCAGAGAACCCTGAGGGTGAATTTCAAATAAATGGATATATCCCTGGATGAAGACATGGGTGCTGTTGTTCATCAATATGTTTTTGTTCATGTGTGCTCTTGAATGCTCTGCAGGTTTCTTTTCCCAGACATGCCAGAAGAGGGCGGTCTTATTCCAGAGCCAACCACCAGCATCCAGGACAAGAAGGACCCAGGATCCAGCGATGCCCCGCTAGAGTCACCCAAACCTGGGTAAAGACAGGGCAATGTCCCCTCCACATCCCACACACATTTTCTTTACTCTTGTGATGCTTTCAACGTTTGACTTTTTAATCTACATTTGTTTTGTACGTTTTTGTTCACATTTTTGCCGGTTTTCTACTGTTGTTTTTTTACATTTATTGTAAGTTTGTCTTGTCATAGTTTTACTTTCTTTTTCCTCTGATTTTTTATTTTTATTTTTAATTGTATAGTAGCCAGTAAAAAAATTTACTTCAAGCCATTAGATTTTTTTTTTTGGGACAAATGGAAAAAAGCCTTCACGTTGAACGCGTTATCTCCATTAGCTGATGCAGAAAATCAGCTATTCTTCTTGGGGTCCACAGATCAGATTAAACTCTCCTATCTTGGTCATTAGATGAATCTCTCTCATTAAACTCTCCTATGTGTCTTTTGTCCCTCAGTCGTGTGGTGAGCAGCTCGGCTCTGCTGCTTCCGGTCCTGCTCCCCCGCCTCTACCCGCCGCTCTTCACCCTCTACGCCCTGGAAAAGGAGAGAGAGGACGACGTCTACTGGGAGTGTGTCCTCCGTCTCAACAAGCAGCCGGACCTGGCCCTGCTCGCCTTCCTGGGTGTTCAGCAGTACGTTCACACACCGGCCACTGCAAAAAGAAACTCTTAATTTAACGATTTTCATGTAAAATCCTAAAACATTTTCCCCCCTCTCCCTTTAGAAGATTTTGGCCTGTTTCCATTCCCGTCCCAATGCCTGCACTTGGAGAGAAGCAGCAGGTATTGTTTATTTGTTCACTTTATTTTTACAAGTACAAGTTAAAAAGACGTGCTATTTGCCATCAGACATTTGAATGGACAAAGTAACAGTTTGAGTAACAGATCCTTTAGTTTGACGGTTAGCGGTTTAAAATACTGTAGGATTTTACAGCTTCTCTGAACCTGAAACGATCTGTCACATATCTCCGATTCCAGCTTCTTCAAGACAATATGTGCTAAAGAAGTCCACTGGGACCAACTACTTCCATTAGATCTGAGTATTTATGAGTACCTGAGTGTCACTTAGTTTTGATTCTCACATTGATTTTGACATTCATTCAAGTTAGGTGCTGCCCAAAACAGCTCAGGTGCTGCACCTAACCCTTATAATGGCGGGGAAAACACTGGTATCTGACGCTGGGAGCCACTGAACAAGCATCAATACACAACAACTTGGAAATGAGAACGGTTTGGTCCCATTAACAGTCTATGCTTGGTATACAAACTAATACGGTTAAAGTTAGATGAACGCGCAGACTCTCGGGCTCTCCAGCGCGTTGTTTTGTATTCTCGGCATCTCGAGCAGGCTGTGCCAGGCTTGTTGCCCCCCCCCCGCGCCGGCCTGCATCTCTATCTGGATGTATGACGGCTAGACGAAAAACAAATTGGACACTCCGAATCTCTAGAGGTTGAGGTCGCCTTATAGAACTGCGCTTATGTTTTACATAAAGTACATGGTCCCGTTGTGAAAAGGCACGCACTCCAAAATGGGCACTGCACTATTTTTTTTTTAGTGAACTAAAAATATAATAAATGAGTCTGTCCACTATGAGTCAGAAGAATGTGTGTCTCCTTCAGGTCCTCTCTAGCACCAAGGACGTCTGCTTTGCTTCCGCAGTGGAAACACTACAACAGATCAGGTATGTTTCTGTTCAACAACTATGAAAATATGGTTAAAAAAGTAACACGTGTGAAGGGTCATTTTTTAGCCCAGTGCAGTCAGAACGCACGTAAGAGTCTGAGAACGTAAGAGACGTCTCCTGTTCAACAGCCAATAGACAAGTCAGATTTTAAAGTCAGCTACAGACTATAGATATGAAATGACATATAGTCCATTTTATTTAGATGTTACAAACTGTAAGCTGGTCAAAATGGCAGAGTTTTAGACAGAGCCTCAACGAGCGCCCGCTAGCCCGGTAACTCATATGGTCGAGCTAGCTAGAGAGAGACTGAAGAGAGGGAGCGGCATTTGCACCAAGCAGTGAATCGGAGCAATAAAACGTTTTCACCAATTCATCTCTAGAAATGTAACTGTAGCAAGCATCTCACCATCACTGACGTTATCCACATTCATATTTAGACACGACAAAGGATATCCAGCTACAAAAAGCTGAAAGTCGGAAGTACAAAGAGAAATTCCGTCGGATATCCATCCCCGTCCTCTGTCTCAGTATTGGCGTTCTAACCTGCGTCTGATTTCTGAGGACTATGGTTACCTGGTCCTCAGATCTCTGCAGGGTAAATCCAGACAGCTAGCTAGACTATCTGTCCAATCTGAGGACTATGGTTACCTGGTCCTCAGATCTCTGCAGGGTAAATCCAGACAGCTAGCGAGACTATCTGTCCATTCTGAGTTTTCTGTTGACGACTAAAACCACTTCTGAACGTACACGTCCCACCAAAACAAGCTCCTTCCCAAGGCTATTTTGCAGCGGCACCGTGGCTCTGTCCGACGCTAAGCGCCCCCAGGACAATTGTGATTGGTTTAAAGAAATGCTAATAAATCAGAGCATGTTTGACGTGGATTAGCCAGACCTTCCTCCCCAGCGCTGTGGAGGGATGCGATACCACATTGGTGTGAAGTGGCAGGTTTGGGAGCGTTGCAGACCGCCGCTTTTGCAAGTAGCTGCTGGTTTCATCTCTGAACTGGAGCTTTAGATTAACTCCTCTTCATTCACCCTACGACTTTCCTTGATTCATGTTTTGTTTGCAGCACAACATTCACCCCGTCAGATAAGCTGCAGTTGATCCAGCTCACCTTCGAGGAAATCACCCAGGAGGTTCAGGCGCTGTTGAAGCAGGACTTCCTGTGGTCCATGGACGACCTTTTCCCCGTCTTCCTCTACGTGGTGCTGCGTGCACGGTCAGCCCCCAAACCACACCCTATCATACACTTAATACACACATGATGATGATGAGGCGGCGGAGAGCTTATGCTTGTGTTGGAAGTCAAGTGTCAATCACTATGTTTACATGCAAACCAAGATTCCACTATTATTCAGAATAAGACAATACTACAACGCAATATTCCGAATAAGGCATTTTTCTGATTGTTTCGATTACAGGGTTTCCGCGGGGTCTTAAAATCAAAATTGAACCTTAAAAAGTCTTACATTTTGTATTGTGTTCTAAGTCTTAAATAATTTGTCTTGTGTCTTAATTTTCTTACGTCCATGTAACGCCTCTAGTGTCCATTGAAATGCTTTTTTTTTTTTTATTCTTTCAATAGTCCAAATATATATTTGCTGTGTATGTACGGATCAGCATTACTCCGTGTCGCGTTTAGTCAGTTTGAATACGTTTTATTTACTTGGGAAGTACGTTTGTGACTCTGCATGTCGTTGTACTGTAATGTCGTGATGGTAGGTCTTTAATTTCTGCCAAAGTTACCCACAATCCATCTGGTGTAACTCAACTATTTATTATAGTACAATAATACAGAACCCAAATATTACAAGTTATTCTCTCTAGTGTATGTAGTGTGTATGTAGTGTATACCCATGTATGTTGCTCCAGAGCTATTATTATATTATAATCAGTCTTGTCTAAAAGCCAGGGATCGACTGATGCTGGTTTTAATTAAGTTAGACTCATTAAGTGTGACTCAGTGGTGAAGCAGTCCGAAGCAGAGGGACAGACACAGAGCTGTAGCCGAGCCAAGGTAGAGCACTTCTTAATTCATTAACTGTGTCGGTTATCAGGCAAATAATACGCCGACATCGGTCTATCACTACCAAAAACTAAAAGCTCCAAAACCTCTAAATCATGCTTAACAGACTTGGAGACGTTTTTTTTTGTTTTTTTTTCCAGAATCAGGAACCTGGGGTCAGAGGTCAGCCTGATCGAAGACTTGATGGACCCCTGTGTGCAGCACGGAGAGCATGGGATCATGTTCACCACACTCAAGGTAACACACACACATGCACACACACACTCACAAAGACACAGACAAATACACACACACAGACAAATACACACACACACACGCCTGTCAATAAATCATTTCTGAAATTTGCATATTAAACTGGCCCTACAAAAGAAGCATAACACCTTTTATACAAACCAAATATTGTTGATATGATTTAAAAAAATGTTTTTATTAAACACATGTGACTGTGAATCCTCAGGATGAACAGTATCTGTGGATGGCTACCTTAGTGACTGTTAGCCTATCATTAATGGGGAGTTTTTAGCAATTAGGCTGATTTATAATTGCTGACTTTTTATTTTTTAAATGAACAACTATTCGGTGGCCCCCCTGCAGTAACTCTGAGGACCCCATATTAGAGATCTCTGCTTTAAGGGGTTTTGAAGCCCACTGTTTCTGGACCTCACTGGTCCATACGTCTTTTTATTTGTGCGTCCTGCCCGCCTCCAGGCTTGTTACTACCAGATCCAGCACGAGAAGATCACTTAAGACGAGCGCGGCGTCACTTTCCCGCCGTCCCGTCCCTGCCATCACAGCAAATGGCCGGGGCCAACGGTCAGCGAGGCTTCTCAGGATGACTGGTTTCGAGCGGCAGCCAATGGGAAGCGGAGGAATCGTACCAACAGGTTGCCGACGGCTCCATCTGCCGCTATCGTGGCGATGCATGTATTCCCCTCTCTCCGACACACACACACACACACACACACACACACACACACACACACACACAAACACACAATCTTTCCCCCTTTTTTAAGTGACCTCTTCCAGCTTCTTATGCACTGATCTTGAAGGAACATGTGTGAATAGCGTCGCTGTTATGATCGACTGCCAGAGATGAGCCACTTCATACCGTCCAGTGTGAAACTGTCCACAGCTGAAAAGACGGACTTCCTGTGGGAAATCCTAGCTGACGTTGTCACCTGGGAGGAAATTCCGGATTCAGACCAGTGTTTTTTGTTTGTTTTTTGCCAATGACTTGTTTGTTTTCTGGTTTATCTTCTCACAGTCAGCATACTGTGAAGTACTATGAAGAATCAATTTCTATTAGCATAAAAAACTACTTTTTCAGCACAGAAAACCTTCTCTTTTTTCAGCTTTGGCTTAATAATCTTTGTATCATTTGTTTTTTAGTTTTTCAAAATAAAAGCAAAAACTGACTTGATTCCTCAATACTGATTTATAAACCCAAAATGAAAAAAAAAGAAAGACGTGTTTTCCCAATTTCCGATTATTATTATTATTATTATTATTATTTATTTATTTTTCAAGCGTTTCATCCAATTTAGAAAAAGAAAATATCAACTAACGCAAATTGCCTGACCCAAAAGGCATCTTCACCTTTGCATTTTTTTTTTTGCTTTTTGGTTTTATTTTGAAAAACAAATGATATTAACTTAGCCGGCTCTGGCACCATCTTTGTTTTTCTTTAAGACAGATTCAGCTCCATGACTTGTTTCTGAAGCCGAACACTTTTCAAGAAACAGTTGTAAAAATGTATCCGTTGACTTGAAAAAGCACACATGCTCCAAACGCACACTTGATGACTCTTAAAGTACCGCGGACGTTTAGTTCCCCAGCTTTTGACAGGAAGTAGGACAAAGTAAAATCACAGCGCCACTAATGCAAAAACCAGGCGGGGGAAAAAAATAAAGCTTTGCAGGAAGAAATGTTTTTCATAGACAATCTCTGAGCCATTTGTGTGTTTCTGGGCCTAGTTCACAGTATCGACACAGGGCTGCCAAATCTGAAAAAGTATGGGGTTAACCCTTGTGTGACGCATCATCCTCCTGGGTCAAAACTAAAAATGTTTTCTGATGTTGATTGATGATTGTCTCTTTTTTTGTTGTTGACAAAAACCCATTTTTTATGTTTTTCACTTCTGTGTATGAACACCACTAACACCAAGTTATTCCTCGTTTTAATTTTTGGGGAATTCATGGTCAATAAATGTCTTTTGTAGGAGATTATACATAATTCTTGAGTTAAAAAAAGCAGAAATTATGAATAGTTTAGACTAATATTTAAGGAAGGATAATGACTGAAGGGTCAACTTTCAGTTGGGATACTTAAAAAAAAAAAAGGCAAAAAATTTGAATAAAACACACAAAATTCAATGAAAGTACAGATCCAATATTTTTTGTTGTACTTGCACAGTGCGTTGAATGGAACCATCCATGTTATTTTTGGGTAATCTAACTTTGGTAGCTAAAAAGATATAAAAAATGGGTTAAATTTGACCCGATGACAACACAAGGGTTAAAATCGGGGTCTTGTTCTTTAGTTTCAATACACTAACAGTTATGCCTCTCCAAAGATGGCAATTTTAAGTTTTTCAGATGAACTGAAGTGTTAAAGTGATGCAAAAAAGGATCCTTCTCGAGTTAAATGCAGGGTCAGAAAACTGAAACAGGGCTGTTTCTTAGGTCCCGAACGCTTTTAGAGATGCACGTTTTTGGGTTTTTTCCAGGACCTGTTTCTTAACCAATGGTGTCATGTTGTGGTTTGTTATGCTGTACATCCTACTTTCTGTTTTTTTAACAGTAGTGGAAGTTGATCTGCAGGTTCCCTCCGACAGAGATCCCCTGGATTCCCACTGACGTCCAATAGGAATTGAGGTTTTGGGAGACACTCAACCAAGCTAAAAGAATAATCGTATGAGTTTTGTATTATTGTGTTGTTGTAGATAACGGTGGTCATTGCAGGTGGGGAGAGAAGTCAGCGCATTTTTCATGAACCTAACTGCCATCTGACGTATTGTTACACCTGTTTGTCTGTTAGCAATGAATGGAAAAAGCTTTTTTTTTTTTTACTTAAGCTTAATTTTGGATTTTACCGGCTGCAGTTGGCTCGACCCTTGTGTTGTCTTCCCGACAACTTTTTGTTTTTCCGGGTCCAAATTTAAAATTAAGGTTTTGGTCGTCTTTTTCAACACTTTTTTTGGACACTTTTTCCGATGTTTTTGTCTTTTGTCTTTTTGCTTTTTGCTTGTTGTTGTTGTTGTTGTTCTTCTTTGTTTCCCACCTATTTGAAGCTTTTTCCTACATTTCAACCGCTTTGTCACTTTTCTGATGCTTCTGTGCTATAAAATTCAAATTCAATGAATGTAGTAAACTGATCAGTTATTTTACTTGTTAAGAGCGTTGTATGGAACTATCCACATTATTTTGTTTGAAAGAAACCCAAATTTCTGATTTAGAAACTTTTTGAAAAAAACAGGAGGGTTAATGCAAACACTGTTTTTTACATGTGATGTTCAAAGCTGATTCTGCGCCATCTGTTAATACTGACTGTTCTTTTTTTTTTTCAAACCATTACAGCAGAAACTGTCAGACGTTGGTTTATTTTGTGATTTGCGTCACACATGCCAGTTTAAAAAAGGGCTTAGGGAGGGATTCAGAGGATGCCCAAGCCTTTATATCTAATTTGAAATGTCATGGCTTTTGTTTTTGGCAGATTAATAATAATACAGCCTGTGGATCATAGTCCTCTTATTTATTTTTGTTTTTGTGAAGGAACTAAATTAAGGTGAAGCTGAGGTTTCCCCCGTGCAGGATATTGAAAATCTAGCAACAGCATATAGGCGTCAAAACTGTTTAAATGTAAAGCTCTTGTCGTCAGTGGTGGAGTCCTCGATTCCTGGACCTGGACTCAAGTCCCTATTCGCTGGACTTGTGACTGGACTAGGACTCGTAAACTGATGACTTGGACTCGGAAAACATTGTTGGATGATTGTTCTGACTACTTTAATGTGTAATAGGCAGCGATGGAGTACTCGAGTCCTGGACTCGGACTGGAGTTGCTATTCTCTGGACTTGGACTCAGGTACTGGAGACTCGACTCGGACTTGACTCAGACTCAACAGTTGATGACTCGGACTCAGACTCAAACTGGGGACTCAAGACTTGACTCAGACTTGGCAGTTGGTGACTCGAGACTTGACTTTCGGCAAAGGAGAGAAAACCATTCTCCATGTACAACATTATTTTGTCAAAAACGGAGACTTTAACTTTTGTGCTGTTCTTTAAAACAAATTCTTATTTGACTTTGTTCAGTATGTTGTGTGAATGCGGTTTCATAATTCCGCTATGATTTCCATCCATGTCCCTGAAGCTCGTCTAATTTTGCACGTGAAAACGAAGGACTAAAGCAGTATTTTCAGTGGACAACACCACTGCTTTATTGTAACTCTTGTACCGTTAACTGACTCACTTACATGAAGTGTTATTTTACAATCCAAAAACTGAAAAGTTATAGATATCACCTGAATAACAAGAATGCTCATAAGCTCATGTTGGGATCATGTCCTCAACACATGTTTACTATGAAAACACCACACGCAGATCACACATTGTACATTGTGTGTGTGTGTGTGTGGGGGGGGTGGACTGTTTTGTCAATGGACTTGGTGTTTACTGGTTGACATTTTGTGTTTTCAGCTGGCTGACATGACTCCCACCTGTGTCTTTTACATGATGTCAAATCTATTGTACCTTTTAAATAATAACCGAGGGCAATAAACTCATTTGATGGACGTTGCTAACTAATCTGATCCTACAGTTTGTGTGTGTTATACCGACAGAAATTAAATGTGATACAAAATAATTGTTTCCAGGTTCATATGAGGATATTGCTGCTGTAACATTCGCAGATAGTCGCTGTAATTGTATTATTTTCTCCCTGAATGGATTGCCATTTACAATATGATTCTGTACAACATCAAAACACTGAGATACTGTGAGATTTTAGCTGTTCATTTAAACATAAAGGGTTTACAGCATATGTGTAAAAGTTAATCATTTTAACTGTTTAAATAGCATTATTACTGACTGTACTCAGTTATATTTTTTGATTTGTCTGATAACCTTTTACAACATTTTGTCCCTTCAGGGTTTTATATTCAACATTGGCTTTTGAATGGGTAAGCTCAAGTAAAGAAATTGACTAATTTTACTAAAAAATAAAAATAAGTTATTAGAGAATTCTCACTTTCTGTAACGTTGCAGCAGAACTACAGCTATAACATGGCATAACGTGGCATTTTGGGAAATGGAAAGTGATCAAGGGTGGATTTTCATTTTTTATTTGCAAATGCTTCTTTTTTTTGCAGGTCATTTGGAGTTTGGCTTGCAGATTACTCTTAAAAAAGAGTTGTTCACAGCAGCAGCCATCTTCTTTGTTTTCAAGTAGCAGGGAATTTCCACGGAACCGTCACAACTCTGCGGTCTTTACATTAAGCCCGCCCACCGACTCTATACACGATGTCATAGGCCCGACAGGAAGTTGGTTGCTGGACGACCCTGGCTGAAATAACATTTGCTGCCGTTAGGTTGCATCTAGAGTTCTAGGCTAGGAAATGGTGTACTCAAACACTGGTGACTCGAGACTTGACTCAGACTCAAAAGTTGGTCACTCGGATTTGGACTCTTACTCGAACACCGGTGACTCAAGACTTGACCCCGACTCAACAGTTGGTGACTCGGACTTGGACTCGTACTCAAACACCGGTGACTCAAGACTTGACTCAGACTCAACAGTTGGTGACTCGGACTTGGACTCAGACTCAACAGTTGGTGACTCGGACTTGGACTCGTACTCAAACACTAGTGACTTCAGACTTGACTCAGACTCAACAGTTAGTGACTCAGACTTGGACTCGTACTCGAACACCGGTGACTCAAGACTTGACTCAGACTCAACAGTTGGTGACTCAGACTTGGACTCGTACTCGAACACCGGTGACTCAAGACTTGACTCAGACTCAACAGTTGGTGACTCGGCCTCTAACACTAGTGACTTGAGACTTGACTCAGACTCAACAGTTGGTGACTTGGACTCGTACTCGAACACTAGTGACTCAAGATTTGACTCTGACTCAACAGTTGGTGCCTCAAGACTTGACTTTTGGGAAAGGAGAGGAAAAAAAGCATGCTCCATGTATAACATTATTTTGTTATTGTTTGACGCTGAAACTGTTCTGGAGGAAGAGCCCCCCCCCGCCCCCCAATGTTGAAACCAAACCAACCCCCCCTGGAGGGAAACCCAGGACATTTCTCTCAACTGTGAGGCCCATATGCTTAAGAACCGTTTATCACCTTTGAGCCTTTTTCCTCCTCCTTTTCCTCTCCTCACAGCTCCTCCTGCGTGCTGCTAAAAGCTGAAAGAGTTAAGAAGATTTGGAACCGGCTTCCGGTGGCCAGGGGCAGGCAGCTCACTGGCCCAGGATTAAGTGGGATCGGGGGAGATTACAGCCCTCTCTTTCTCTCTCTCTCCCTCTCTATCTCTCTCCCCCTCTCTCTCTTGTTTCATGCAGCTCGATGAAAGTGAAGTGCTTCGTCCAGTCTCCGGGGAATAGATTTTCCCCATCATATACACATTTTCCTGCAGGTATTGCTGCTAAAACCCTCCGGAGTTGCAGGATATACGCTTGTGGCATCCTTGATTCTGATACAGCCATAAAGGTAAGATGCCTATTCATTTATTTTACTTCTTTTTGAGGAGGGCTTTTAAAGAAAGGCCACAGAAATTGTCCTCTCCCTCTACATTAACAGAAACCTCCTCGAGGACTTTTATTTCTTACAAGCAATCCTTTTATTTGAACTTAACACATCACGTGTCTTTTCAATATAATTGTGATGGTTAAAGGCTCTGGTCAGTCGACTCCCCGAGGTCCAACAAGCGCCTCGGAACACACCGAAGCAACACCGACTTGAGCATACGTTCTGCACGTGTCGTGATAATTCTCCATGGCAACAGGCGGCGCTAATCTGCATTGTCGCCCAAAAAATGAAAACCAGAAATGACGTCTATGGGTCTGGCTTCTTCCGAATTTTAAACCCGACCATAATGGCGGCTGGTACGGAACAATTTTATTATAATAGTTCACTGAAACATGTTTTTGAAAATATTTTAAGCGAGGAATAGGCCGTGCAGTTGCTAAATCTGTGTGTTTTTTTATCAAGAAACGTCAATTTGTCGTCAGATTTGGGAGTCATTCGTCACGCTCATCCCGTTTGTCATTTCCAGGAAGTGTTGTAACATAAGTGCACTGATTCGCTAGTCAAGGGCTAGCACTCCACCAATCAGGTTGGTCATTGAGTCCGACTGCCCACTGGCCGATTCAACAAGTCAAATCAGTGCAAATAACTGTTTATCACTTTCCTTTGACTTCTCCAGGTTTCTCCAGTCCGTTTAAGCAGTCAGCTGGAAGGGGGGAAGGGGGCAAAGGTCAGGGGAGTCCCGGGACCATGAGGCAGGCGGTGGAGGCTCAGGTGTTGAGCCCGCACTGTGAGCTAGGAGAACACGGTCAGTATAGGATGACTTCACTTGTATATTTTATTACATTAATACAATAGCTGTTGGAGCCAAACTTATGATTTTGGTATTAATAATCCCCCTGGTGTTTGTTTGTGCGCCGCAGGCCTTCGTCAGATCCTGACCGATGTGATCACAGAGGTGAGGAAGTCGGTGAACCAGGACGTTGACGGAGCTGAGATCCTCCACGGGCTCCTAAACGCCTCCTGGCTGCAGTCGCTGCTCAAGGTCTGAGAACTACGGTGGCCGACAAGGGCCAACGCACTGCAACTTAGTGAACACACACGCAAATAGACAAAACACAAGCAAATTAAGAAAACATCTTCATAAATCTGACAACACACGCGCAGCATGTAGGAAACGCGCTTGCCAATAAACACAACACAACCACATTACACAAATCTCTTTTATATAGACCTTAGTGGTCCTCTAATACTGTATCTGAAGTCTCTTTTATCTAGACCTTAGTGGGGGGCCATAGGCAGGCTGGGTACAGAATTCCATTCACTAGAGCCAGTCCCACTATGAGCTTTCCTTAGTATGTGCCATTTCTGAGTTTGTAGCTTTTGAGAGGGGGGGGGCATAGGCAGGCTGGGGGCTCAAATTAATGTTAAAAAACCTCATAAAGTGACATTTTCATGCCATGGGACCTTTAAGTTTCAGTATGTTTGCCCCTGTCGGCCATCCTGAAAAGGAACTTTATTCTTTGATGTGGCTCTGCCCAAAATAAATCAGTTTTGATATCCCATTGTTTGTTTCCAGTGATTATTCTAGTGCTTTCTCATATCTTTTGTTCGATGTTGTTGTGTATTTTGTTGGTAGCCTTTGTTATAACCCAGTCTTGGTTATAACATGTGTCTTTGTTTCCAAGTTTAAGTTGCCTGCCTGGAAGGGGAAAAAGATCACGTTTGTTAGAAGTTTATTTGGATTTTCCTTACATTCCTACTATATTGAAGGACCTTGGAAAGAAAAGAGAGATATTTCCACTCTAGCTACAGTGCAGGAGACACATACATAAAATACAAGGAATCAGGAGTAAAAGTGCCAGTTTGCTTATTTTTTAGAGCTAAAATCTCCTTTTTTATTAATATAAAATCTCCTTAATTAAATCTGTTGTCCTGCGCCTGGCATCCTAAATATGGGATGGGATGTGCATACAACTAACTCTTACAGTTGAAAGCACACGTATAGCAGCGTAGCTTATCCATCTGTCTGTTCATACCGGGCGCGTAGCGTCCACGCGATCGTTTCGGCGTCTCCTCTATTTCTTGAGCGAGTGTGTCAATCCGGGCAGGTAATCACATACAGGATGCTTTACAAAAACAAAAAAACCATTTCAAAATAAAACACCTTTAGGTCATGGTGATTTTGGCTGTCTTGACTTCTAACAGTGAGATATGCAAGACACACACACACACGCACACACTGACACAGACACACACTGACACATACACACACAGACACACACATACACTTTGACACACATACTCACACACTCTCTCTCACACACACACACACCACAAACACCACACACACACACCACTCACACATCACGGACCACACACACCATCACACACACACACACACACACACACACAGACACACACACACACTGAGACACTCACATCCGGTATGAATGGCCCGGGCTCACGTACCTGTGCTTCAGGGGCTTACACACCCGGTGTGTTTTCAGTGTTACTGCAGAAAACAAAGTCATTTAAGGACTATAAAAGGGAAATTTGGCCTTTGTTCATTTATTAAAAGCCTCACAGTATTTGAGGATATTCTTGGTGCCGTCATGCTTCCACTGAAAAATACTCCAACTGCTTCAGATATAAATCATTTAACATTGTTTTTCAGGTTTACGAGTGTCTTCAAACGTATCTCAGGGACGCCCCAGCCCCAGCTCTGGACTACGCCTCAGGACTTTCCCTTCAGGTTACACTTCATTTTGGGTTTTATCAGAAATTTGTTGCTTGCAGTTACTTTTTAGAAGGCTTTAAAAAAAACAAAAACAAAAAACAATTTTGCTTAATTTTTTGTGTTATTCGTTTTTTTGTCGCCTTTCTTGAGTTTTTGTTGCCTTGTTCTTAGCTTTTTTTTCAAAGTCTTTGGAGCTTTTTTCAATGTTTTTATCACCTTTTTCACTTTGTTTTGACTTTTTAAGAAGACAATGGTTTGACGCCTAGGAAAGAAGTTAAAAGGTTAAAATTTAAAGATATAAAGTTCTGAGGTACAAAGATTTGTACGAAATACTCAAGTTTTTGTTTTTTGTTGCCTTGTTTTAGATTTTTTATCGAAATCTTTGGAGCTATTTCTAAGTTTTTGGCTCTTTTTTTGCCCTATTTGAATTTTTTTTATTCCGTTTTTTTGTTGCCTTTCTTAAGTTTTTGTTGCCTTGTTTTCAATTTTTTTTTTAACTAAAAAATGATGGAAACGTGGTTTGTTGCTGTGTGTGTGTGTGTGTGTGTGTGTGTGTGTGTGTTTGTGTGGTGTGTGTGTGTGTGTGTGTGTGTGTGTGTGTGTGTGTGTGTGTGTGTGTGTGTGTGTGTGTGTGTGTGTGTGTGTGTGTGTGTGTGTGTGTGTGTGTGTAGTTCTGATTGACATCAGAGCGCTGCGGATGCTCTGAAGACACCAGAGCTTCCCGCCTCCTGAGACAGCCGCACCTGCAGGTAACATGTCACGGTTCATTCTCTTTTTCCGTCCCCTTCTCTTTTCTTGTGTAGGCGTGGATTTCTGAGGACTCGTACCTGGTCCTCAGATCTCTGCGGGTAATCCAGACAGCAGCTAGACTACTGTCCATCTGAGGACTTGGTTACTGGTCCTCGATTTCTGCAGGGTAAATCCAGACAGCTAGCTAGACTATCTGTCCAATCTGAGGACTATGGTTACCTGGTCCTCAATCTCTGCAGGGTAAATCCAGACAGCTAGCTAGACTATCTGTCCAATCTGAGGACTATGGTTACCTGTTCCTCAGATCTCTGCAGGGTAATCCAGACAGCTAGCTAGACTATCTGTCCAATCTGAGACTATGGTTACCGTCCTCGATTTCTGCAGGGTAAATCCAGACAGCTAGCTAGACTATCTGTCCTCTGGACTATGGTTACCTGGTCCTCGATCTCTGCAGGGTAAATCCGACGCTAGCTAGACTATCTCCAATCTGAGGACTATGGTTACCTGGTCCTCAGGTCTCTGCAGGGTAAATCCAGACAGCTAGCTAGACTATCGTCCAATCTGAGGACTATGGTTACCTGGTCTCGGTCTCTGCAGGGTAAAGTCCAGACAGCTAGCTAGACTATCTGTCCAATCTGAGTTTTCTGTTGACGACTAAAACTACTTCTGAACGTCCACATGTCCCACCAAAACAACTTCCTTCCCGAGGATATTTTGCAGCGGCATCGTGGCTCCGTCCGGTGCTTAGCTCCACCCAAGACAATTGTGATTGGTTTAAAGAA
>NC_045756.1:7820321-7828158 GCF_008692095.1 Etheostoma spectabile
ACCAGAGCATGTTTTTCTCCCATCCAGGAATACTGTGCAGCGCTGTGGAGGAAGAATCAGAATCAGAAATACTTTATTGATCCCCGAAGGGAAACTCTGTGTTACAGTTGCTCAGATATTAGAAATATAAGAAATATAAATAAAGAAATAAAAAAAATATAAGGAGTGTGGATATTTACATAGTTAAAGGTATATTATGATACAGTATTTACATAAATAACATAATTAAGGTGTTGCAATGGTTAAAAGTAATAATAATAATAATAGTAGCAGTTGAGGATTGCACACATTACAAGCCAGTGTTATTGCACAAAACAGATAATAATGTCCAGTTTCAACCCCTCTAAATGTCTGTGTGTCAGACACTCAGAGGGAGGAGTTATAAAGTTTGATGGCCACAGGCAGGAATGACTTCCTGTGGCGCTCTGTGGTGCATTTTTGGGAGACTGAGTCTATCACTGAAAGTGCTCCTGTGATTGAGCAGCAAGCCATGGAGTGGGTGTGAGACATTGTCCAAGATGGCATGTAGTTTGGACAGCATCCTCCTATGTGACACACCCGACAGAGAGTCCAGATCCACCCCCACAACGTCACTGGCCTTGCAAATCAGTTTATTAGGTCTGGCAATGCGAGACTAGGGTTTTGGGGTTAATGTCCAGAAGAAGCATTTTTACAGACATCTGTATCCTGGCACCTTTATAGTTTGTTCAATTGACAAAATAAGATAAGTTGGACATATGATATAGATTCTCAAATGGGGGTACTTTCAGCCCTAGGGGTACTTTGGAGTACTGCAGGGGAAAAAAATAAATATTTCAAAGGGGTACATTGTTAAAATAGGTTTCTGATGGATTTGTAGGCTCTTCTCTCAGCTCACGATACGGTGGCCCAGAAGGACTACGAGCCAGTGCTGCCACCGATGCCAGAGGAGCTGCCGGACGACGAGGAGGCCACCAGGATCATCTGCCTGGTCAAGAACAAACAGCCTCTGGTAAGCTACGCAGCTGAAATACAGTATTACATATTCCAAAAACTGCAAATGAAGCTCTGATTCGATGCATTATAAAACAGCGTAACCTTCTTGTTATCCTCGGGTCTAATTTGACGCATATTCAAAAAGTTTCTATTTTGGAAATTTGGGTTTCTGAGCGCCTGGATAGCTCAGTTGGTAGAACTTGCGCCCATATGTGGAGGTTTACTCCTTGACCCAACAGGCTTGGGTTCAACTCCGGTCTGCGGCCCTTTGCTGCATGTCATCCCCCTCTCTCTCTCTCTCTCTCTCTCTCTCTCTCTCCCCCCTTTCATTTCTTCATCTGTCCAGTCAATAGAGACCTAAAAATGCCCAAAAAATAATTTTTAAAGAAAAATTTGGGTTTCTTTCACCCAAATTGTCAAATAAAGTAACGTGGATGGTTCCATACAATACTTTTCACCAGTCAAATAAATCATCAGACCGCTACGTTCATTAAATCTGGGTGTTTAGTTAAATTTTAAAGTATTTGGAGAAACAAATGACATAAGAATGTTGAAATAAGTAACTAAATGTTGGTAAAAACCTTCAAAAACACGGGGGAAATACGTCAAAATACTTGGAAAGAAATTGATAAAATCATTGGGAAAAGTGACAAACAGCTTGGGGAAGTAAGCACGCAACAACGTCGGAACAAAACCTTTTTAAAAAATTGTGAAAAGTGACAGCGGGAAAATTGACAAGTGTCAAAAAAGAACATTAAAATGTTGACCCGGTGGATGGGAAGACAACACAAGGGTTAACCCTCTTGTTATCCTCAAATTTACCAACACTCTTTATCCTTGGGCTCCAAGTTTTGTCTTAAGCTTTTTGAGTGTTAGTTATTTATTATCTTCTCTAGCTTTTCTAACGTTTTAGACACACATGGTGAAACTTGCAATGCTCACCCAGCCATATCAGTATAAAACTGAACATTAGAACATGTTTTGTGTGGTTTGTGTGTTGTTATAATAATGTAAAGTGTGTGACCTAAATACAGGATGGAGGTGTCCACATACTTTTGGCCATATAGTGTAACTCCATTGTATTTGGGTGTATACAGAAGTCTCTTGGGTCGATATATAAAAATCGGAATTATCTGTACAGGGATAAGTATGAACATTTATTTTGTGATTTGCATAAACTGACCCTTAAAGCTGCCTATAATATCAAAAAAGTTGAGTATTTTGCATACATTTCAGTATATAAGCTGGACCACAATAGCTTTGAAGCAGATGCTTGTGTGTTGTTGTTTTTTATATGTAGGCTGTTTTGTGCTAAATATAAATGAAACAGCTGACTGCATCCAACAGAGACCAGATGTTTGTATTTACTAATCTCTCATTTGAGTAATTGTTTGTTGATGCTGCAGATTTCAAACAGCAGAAACCACTGAAAAAGAAGGATTTTAAAGAAAAACAAAAAAGTAATAAAAGACACCTGTGTCTCATTTATGTCACGTATTTGTCTTGTGATTGTCATAGGTATGTCTTTTGGGTCTTCTATTTGCAGCTCTTTTCACAGAAAGTATTGATTTGATTTTGAAAATAATAATAAGAGAATATAAATGAAGTTGCAATCCCAAATGATCCTTTTTTTAAATCTTTTCCAGTGGAAGTTCCTCATATGTTTCCCCCAGTGCTTGAAGAAGTATTCAGATCCTTTACTTAACTAATTCCACACTGTAGAAATACTCTGTTACACTTAAAAGTCCTGCACGGAAAATGTTACTTAAGTAAACGTATGTAAGTAATGTGTAAAGTAACTAGTAACTAAAGCTGTCAGATGAATGTAGTGGAGTAAAAAGTGGAATATTTCTCTCTGAGATGTAGTGGAGCAGAAGTAGACATTGGCATGAAAAGAAAAGACTCAAGTAATGTACAAGTACCTCAACATTTGTTACTTAAGTACAGTACTGGATTTAATGTACTTAGTTACATTCTCCACTGCTTCACAGAGGGGGACATTTCCCTCTACCTTTGAGTGACTCTGTTGTCTCACAGCTGCGCGACCACCAGGGAGTCGAGCTGCCGCTGCCCAGCGCGTCCTCCCCTTGGGCAACAAGCTCCAGAGGGGGGATCCGGAGCCCTGCTGCTGCCGTGTCCCTGGACTCCAAGAATTCCCTGTGGTGTAGCGCTCGCAGAGGCAGCTTCCCGCCGTCTGAGCCGCTGTGTTGTGCGACGGCAGCAGCTCGGCCGTGCCCCCCTCCCCGCAATAAGCCAATGAGTCACTGCCAGATGTGCTGTAGCGAGCCAATGAGACGCTGTCGAGTTTGTTACTCCGGCCTGCTCTGGGAGCAAAGTCTGAACCGCTCTGCGCCGTCGGTCTACAGCTCTTTTCTGATTGGTAAGAAAAGTTCCATCATCATCCGCGTCATCGTCTTCTTCCATCCTCCATCATCCCTCACAGCTGCTCGTGGTTTTTTATGGGTTAACTATGTCTGTCTTTTTGTTGGAGACAACGTCATCAAAGAGCTAGACAGGGGAGACGAAGATGAAGCCGGAGAATCCAGCAATGCCCAATCCCCGCTTCCCACGGCCCCCCCGCGGTGGACTATGTCTCCCCCGTGTCTCACCGTGCCCTACCTCCCGCCAGGCCTGCCTCCCAGCCTTCCAAGCCAGAGCCCTCGCATCCGCACCGCTCCCCCGAGCCCCCTGCGCCCTCGCCGTGGGGTGGATTTCCCCCCGGTGCCCCCCGTGGAGCTGGCCAAGCAGGAGAGTCTGGATGAGCTGAGGATGACGGTGCAGCTGGCCGCTTGCTCCATGGAGAACAGCACCAAAGACATCAAGCTCCTTGGGGAGAAGATGACCGTCGCGACCGAACGCATGTCGGAGACGGTGCGGGACAACTCCCAGGCCTTGGCCCTTCTCGCTCAGGTTGTGGACCGGCTGCAGATACTCCTGGCCCCCTCCACCAGGACTGAGAGCAATGCTCCGAAACTTGCAGAGCGAGACGCCACACTCGAGAACCGCCAATCTCCGAAAAGCCGAGGGCAACCAAGTCCATCCCTGACACACCGATCCACTTGTTCCCTCCCCTCACTTCCTTCCTCTACCTCCTCCAGCTCCCTCAGCAGCTCCCTGGATCCCTCCACCTCTCAGGGGACCAGCTGTCTGTCTGCTTCCTGTCGCGGGTCACCCAAAATTACCCAGAAAACCAAGAATGCTCTTTCGCCAAGAAAGAAGTGTCGAGTGTCCAAGCATCTTCTGATCAATGGCCTGCCTGATGAGCCCAAAGAGACCTCCCAAACTGTAAAAGGGGGTCGTTCAAACCAGCGGAAGAAGTGGAAGAAGAAGGCGACTTGAGAGACCCCAAAGAGTGGACGTCCTGGGTCCTTTCAAGCTGTCTTCACAGAGCAGTTGACCTGCAAACACGCAAAGCGGTAGCTGAAATTTCTTTAGTCATTTTTGTGCCATTTCTCATCATTTTCTTCCGTCGTGTTGTGGGCCATTCCGTTCTTTCATATTTCAACTTAGGCTACATTTACATTGCTATGTTTTGGTTTTTAAGCGTTGCAAGTGTTTTTATCCCAAGTAGAATAACAAATCTCCATTTAAACACGCCCTAACCTCATATCTCATCAACATTCTGGTATACTGGGCATAAACAGGAGGCAGCTATGCTGGTAGTTGCCATGGTAACATTAGTAACGCCTCAGAGAAGCGTTACCATGGAACCCACGCAACTTCTAGACAAGACCTGCCCTTTGATATCATTCACACGCTACTATTGGCCAGGCGTCCATGCTTACGCAAGGTAACATGACCCGATGTGTTCAGTGCCTAACCCCAACCAATCGGCCTGCTTCACAGGGCGGGGACTTGACTAGAAGTTACGTGGGATCTAGCCTCAGAACAAGACGTCATGACCCAATCAGGTGGTGAAACATTGGCGTCGGTGCTACCACCTGTTTGCTGCCGTTGAGACAGCAACACAACCCCGCAGATTCCAAACCAAAACGGGTCAGAAGGGTTTCAAATGTCCCCGGTTTAGGGGCGCGGAAACGCCAGAGCAGGGGGAATGAGAGGGGGAAACACCAGAGCAGGGGGAATGATAGGGGAAACGCCAGAGCAGGGGGAATGAGAGGGGGAAACCGCCAGAGCGGGGAATGAAGGGGGAAACCGCCAAGCAGGGGGAAGAGAGGGGAAACCCAGAGCAGGGGGAATGAGAGGGGGGAAAACCAGAGCAGGGGAATGAGAGGGAAAACACCAGAGCAGGGGGAATGAGAGGGGGAAACACCAGAGCAGGGGAATGAGAGGGGGAACACCAGCAGGGGAATGAAGGGGAAACACCAGAGCAGGGGGATAGAGGGGGGAACACCAGAGCAGAGGAATGAGAGGGGGAACCCAGAGCGGGGAATAGAGGGGGACCACCAGAGCGGGGAATGAGGGGGAACACCAAGCAGGGGAATGAGCGGGAAAACACAGAGCAGGGGAATGAGAGGGGCAAACACAAGAGCATTAATGATGGCTACAGTCCACTTGGGCTGCAGCCATCATCAAGGGTTGTGTACACCTGTACTTTTTCTACTATGACATGTCAACATGTCTACTGTGAAAAAGCTGTAGGGGGGGGGGGGAATGTAGCAAAATATATTAGTTTTTAAACCAAAAGTAGCAATGTAATTGTAGATTCATGTTTTCTTCTCAACAGTGATGTCGGATGTCTCATTGGACCTAAACGCACTCATCTGTGTCACTGTGATTTGTTGTCATGAATCAAACCTTCCAACCCCCCCCCCCCCCCCCCCCCCATGCAGTGCTTACATCCTGTCACGGCTTTTCCACAGAATCAGTTTTATTTGTCTTCATTGGATTTGGTCTGTACTCCACACCACAGCAGCTTCATTTATTCTGTGTCTTTAACCTTTTCTGTTCCAGGGAGCAACTATAAAAAGAAACAAGATCTCGGGGGAGATTTTTATTGCTCGGGTGATTCACGGAGGGCTGGCTGATCGAAGTGGTGAGCCTCTTCTCTCAAGGACTATGTCCTCCAAATGCTTTATATCCCAGCTTTGTATTGTTAACTAGAAGTCAAAATAATTTGATTTCATTATGTTGAGAGTAAAAGCTTTTTTTTGGACTTGGACTGGACTTTAATTGTGTTCAGAATAAGACAATCCAAGCTAAAGATGAAGTTATCAGCTTTCATTCAGGTTTTTATTAATTTGTTACACACTGTAAAGAACAGTAAAGAATGAACTACCAAGCTCAAATTTGATCGTTTACCAGTGATTATGCACAGATTTAAAAAAAATCTTATTTATACCATCTTACCTAACTTATATTTAAGGTAAAAGACTTGTTATAAACAGCATTTTTCATGTTAAAGGGAATGTAGATTTGGTGTGCGTGTGTGTGTGTGTGTGTGTGTGTGTGTGTGTGTGTGTGTGTGTGTGTGTGTGTGTGTGTGTGTGTGTGTGTGTGTGTGTGTGTGTGTGTGTGCGCGTGCGCGTGCGTGCGTGTGTGCAGGTCTGCTCCATGCAGGGGACAGAATCATAGAGGTGAATGGTTTTCCTGTTTATGGGATGGAACCTGAGCAAGTCATCCAAGTTGTGGTACGTCAGTTTTGCATGGATACTAACTGTAAAATGAGACCACACATTTTATTATATTTATGTAATACAGTATATATATCCTTTTTCCCTACTCCGTATCTATGCTATTGAATGCCAAATTGTCTTTCCTTTTTGCTTAGAATTTCCCGACTTATAATTTACCAAACACATCCCTCGTTTGTTCAGTGATTAAAATAGTATTCATTTAGTCTAATTAGCATTCTAGCTTCATTGTGTCTTGTCTGGTTGCCTAAATATGTCACAATGCTCCTCATGACTAACAACAGTCTACAGCCATCTTAAAAAAAGATTTGGGAACAAAAACAAATAACATGACACTGTCATGTAACTATGACATGACACCTGTCACGAACCCAGTACATTTTAGAATGGATTTTAAGATATTACTGATAATTTTTAGGGTGGCAGGCCTTTTTTGTGGCACTCTCTTCCCAGGGTTTGTGGCCTGAAGGTACTTTTATTTGTTTCAACCTATTTTACATGTAATGGCATTCTCTTAACCTTTATTATTGTATTACACTTATTCTGTTGTGTGGCTCCTTTTTCACGTCAGTGTTATGACATATCAAGGCTATGATGGTGTCATGTCAGTCTTATGACAGTGTCATGTCATAGTTTGAGTTGATTTATTCTGGATCAAGACATAAAACAGTAATCCAACAGATAACATGCTAAAGTAAAATACTTATTTCCAGCACAGTCCTTGGTGTTACACACAGGAAACAATAGACAAGAAGCAGACAAACTCAGATTAGAAAGACATACAGTATTAGGAGGGAAAACAGACATCAGATATAACAATATATTAATATACATACAGTATATATTTTATCAAGTGTTGGCGTTGTGTCATAGTTATGGCAGTGTCATGTCATAGATAGGACTGTTATGTCATAGATTTTACGTTGTCATGTCATACTTATGACTCTGTCATGTCAGTCTTATGACGGTGTCATGTCAGTCTTATGATGGTGTACCCCCCCCCCCAAGTAAAACATTACCAAAGTTTTCTTTAAATCAAAAGGCCTCTTAAAGCGGAACCAGATCCATGCTTTACAGTTCCCTGTATCTGTTTTTTTGAAAATTCTATAAACCAATAATATCTGCTGATTAATCCATGTTGTTTCTTTACAACCAATCAGCAAGCGAGGTCTCAAGGCACCATCATGTTTAAGGTGGTTCCCATCACAGAGAGGCAGGTCCACAACCAGACAATGGTAAATCATCATTGATACACTAATTTAAAAAAA
>NC_045756.1:7828168-7830708 GCF_008692095.1 Etheostoma spectabile
AAAAAAAATACCTACTCCTTTTCATCACATTAAACCAACTTCTCTGGCTTTAGCTGTATGTGCGGACCATGGTTGACTACAGCCCCCACGAGGACCCGGCCATCCCCTGTGCCGACGCCGGTATGAGCTTTAGAAAAGGTGACGTCCTGGAGATTGTGGACCAGACGGACGCCCTCTGGTGGCAGGCCAAGAAACTGCCCAGCACCACGGCCTGCGCCGGCCTCATCCCCTCCACCAACCTGCTGAAACGGTCAGGAGAGTTACTTATTTACCGGGAGATTTTTTATGCTTTGCATAATTCCCACTGCTACCCAGTCTGCTGTAGATAACCTTTAAGTAAAGTGTTACCGTATGTTTGTGACGCGTGTGTGTTGTGGCATCATTTTAACCGGCGTCTGCTTGTTGAAACAGAAAGCAGAGGGAGTTCTGGTGGTCTCAGCCTTATCAGCCACACGCCTGCACCCTGACCTGTACGTTCACCCACATTTCCTCAGACCATACATAAAAGTCTTTCTTAAAAATTGATGGTCTCTGTACAACCTGGTTTCACATTTGAATGTCATTGTTTTACCCCAACGCTTACTGAAGTGAGCACGGTAGAGGAAGGTAAGGAGACAACACTTCATGTTGTACAATTTAGTCATTTAGCTTTTAAAATGACGTTCAGGGCTTGAAGTTGACGACCAAACCTGCCAAATGCTTGGGTAAACACTTGCTTTGGCAAGTCACATTGTAAAGTTAATGAATAGAGTAAAGGTTGTGTATGTTTGAATTGGCTGTTGTATTTCTTAAGGTTAAGGGTTTTAAGGTTAAGGGAAAACTGGTTTGCTTTGCTGTATTTTCTTTTAAATACAATATGTCCATTTCTCACCCACAGAGGAAGACATGATGGCCATTGATGACAGATGTGTAGAAGCAGGTAAAGCTTCACCTGTCACTTACTGCTTTAATGACCTGTATTCTTATGTAAAAAACAAAACCAAAAAACGTACTACTCTTATTTGTTTTGCGATTAATTTCCCGTGTGTTTTATTTTTATTTCTGTCAGATGAGGAGGCATTTGAATCTGGTAGGTAAGTCTTTTATCTCTGGGTTCTTCAATGTCTTTTAGGCCAGGGACCCCTAAGCTGAAAGAGAGACAGAGTAGTAGTTGCATATTAATGTAAACTGGGCCAAATAAATGAAAAGAAATGGATATTATTCATACATCTATTTTCCTTTTTTATGTTTTTAGTGACTAAGAACAGCAGTCTTTGACATTGGTCCAGAATTAAGCGAGATCGCTGCAGTCAGCAAAACAAGCCACAATGTAAATTATTGGGCAATTGCGCAGCTTCAATTTACATCCACAAAGTGCTCGTTTTGTCGCTGACAGACTCAGATTAATATTCTGAGTGTCTGACAACATTATGGAAAGGTTTTCTAAGCCGTCAACCTTTCTGTCAAAGAGTAAGATCTTCTTTTAAACAGCCACCAGACTCATGTAAATAAACAGCCATTTTAGCATCGTTGGATTTGCGGCCCGGGCTGTGGCTGCCGGTTACAGCATTCACACTTCATACTGGACCAGTTTCAAAGATTGTTGTTCCCATCAGTCACTTAGACACAAACACACAAAAAAATAGGGTCCAGGTAAATAAAACAAAGTTACCCTTTAACTGAATGGCTATCATAGAGGCTACCTTACGTATGTGTCAATTTATTTTTTCACCAATTCAGCTTTGCTATTGTGTATATAAAAGTAATGAAACATTTTATTTATTTATATATTTATTTATTATTTAATATCAACTGGCAACTTGCAATTATAACAATCCGAACAACACAATGTTTCAAGTACCTTGGACAAATCTTTTTTTGTTGACACTTTTTGAAATAATGTGCATTGCTGACATAAAATGAAAAGAGTAGTTTTTACAGTACTATGTTACCAAAACAAAAGACACACGTTAAATTCAGCATGGGCGTAAAAAGACAAATATATAAAATGTGATAAAAAATAATTAGGTTAGAGCTAAAACATATTGTGCTGTATAATAAAATAACTCCCCCCCCCATTGAAGATCTCTGTTCTGTCTTGCTTGGATTGTGACTTCTCCGTCTTTGTCCTCCATCTGAAACATTTGTTTTGTTTCTTTTGCAAACCGTCCTGCTGTCTAACGGGGACATGTCAGAGGAGCTCCGAGAAGGTGAGGAATACCTCCAATGTTTGTCTTTTTTTTTTATCTGACTGTGGAATGCTTTCAAAGTACAGAGAACCATTTACGTGCACGCAGAATACATACAACGATCAATTTGAGGGTGAACTCACCTCCATATCTGTTCCACTCTGCTTCTCTTTAACCAGAGGAGGACGACTTCAGCAGCAACGTAGAAGGGATCTACTTAGGTAAGTCTTAAATCAGCTGTGGCATGTAACTACTCCAGTACTGTACATGAGTCCAAATGTTGAGGTACATGTACTTTGAGTCTTTTCCTTTTCATGCCACTTTCTCCTTCTACTCCGCTAATATTCTACTTTTTACTCCACTACATTCATC
>NC_045756.1:7830718-7832625 GCF_008692095.1 Etheostoma spectabile
CTTTAGTTACTTTACACATTAAGATTCCTGCACACAAAACACATGCAGTTTATAAAATCTGAGATTTTGTTATAAAGTATAAAGTAACTACAAGTCCAGCTGAGATTTTCCTGGTGATACTTGCAGGACTTTCACTTGTAACAGAGTATTTCTACAATGTGAAATGAAAATTTTTACTTAACTAAAGGACCTGAATACTTCTTTCATTCACATAGCATTGATCATTTCTCATTAACTTTGGATTTGGTCTCAGTGGGCTTCAGGCGCAGCATGCGTCTGTGTCGGCGGCGTTCTCACAGCACCATCCGCACGTCCTGCTGCACCCGCTGCCCCACCAGCAGCTACGACGCCCTCAACTGCCCCTACGAGGAGGTGGTGCGCTACCAGCGCCACCCGCAGGACGCACACCGCCTCATCGCCCTCTTAGGTACAGTAATGCTGCTTTTAACCAGGGCTGCACAACATACCATTACAAGGCTTAAGCGTGCGTGCGATTGGTTGAGTTGTACAATGTAGAAGCTGTCAATTGTGGTGCTTTTTTCTTATTTAAACTAGTAGCGCCTATTTATAAAACTAGAAGTGAAGTTCTTTACTTGACACAGTGGCCTCGGTATGGAAGAAATTGTTAGACAAAATGAATAGAAAGGCCATTTCCAGTCAAATCAACGTAGCAGAATGTGTGTGTACTGCTGCCATGGTAACCTATAAACTTCAGTATAAGCCAACTTCCGGCAAGTCGTTGAGGTAGAGAGGCAGAGAGCCAGCCGCTGAATGAGTCACTCTCCTTTCCTTAGCTCTCCCTTACTCTCCTGTGTGACCGTAAACTTCCTCTCTCGCTAAAAGATTTCATACAGACAGAGCCGCTGAAAGGCTTCTCTCCTGTGTGAGTTCTCATGTGGGTCTTCAGGTGTGACTTGAAGCCAAATGTGTTGCCACATTCGGTTCAGCTGAATGGTTTCTTACATCTTGACTCATGTTAGCTGACTGAGGATCTCTGGTCTCCCTCCAATGAGCACTGTCATCAGTCTCAGGATCAGACGAGTCTCCAGTCTGGTCTTCAGTCTTTGGCTGTAAACGTGAATGTGAGCTCTTGGCTGGTTCTGGTCCTCCACAGTACTCTCCATCGGCTTCTCGTTCCATCGGACCAACACATTTATGGATTTTGACGCCAGAACGCCGGGTAAATCTCATGTTACAAACACGGCAGCTAAATCTTTTCTCTCCTGTGTGGACGGTCATGTGTGACTGTAAATTTCCACTTTGTCTAAAAGATTTCATACAGACTGAGCAGCTGAAAGGCCTCTCTCCTGTGTGAGTTCTCATGTGTTTCTTCAGGTCTGACTTGTTTCTAAAGGTGTTGCCACACTCAGAGCAGCTGAAAGGCTTCTCTCCTGTGTGAGTTCTCATGTGTGTCTTCAGGCTTGACTTGGAGCCAAATGTTTTGCCACACTCAGAGCAGCTGAATGGTTTCTTACGTCCTGAATCATGCTTCAGAGAGTTTAAAGCTGACTGAGGATCTCTGGTCTCCCTCCAATCAGCACTGTCATCAGTCTCAGCATCAGAAGACTCTTCTGTCAGGTCTTCAGCCTCTGGTTTTAAATGTGGATGTGAGCTTCTTGCTGGTTCTGGTCCTCCACAGTCCTCTCCATCAGCTTCTCGTTTCATAGGACCAACACATTTATGTGTTTTGACGCCAGAACGCCGGGTAAATCTCACGTCACAAACACGGCAGCTAAATCTTTTCTCTCCTGTGTGAGTTTTCATGTGTCTCTTCATGTGTGACTTGTTTCTAAAGGTGTTGCCACACTCAGAGCAGCTGAAAGGCCTCTCTCCTGTGTGAGTTCTCATGTGTGTATTCAGGTTTGACTTGGAGCCAAATGTTTTGCCACACTCAGAGCAGCTGAATG
>NC_045756.1:7832635-7832765 GCF_008692095.1 Etheostoma spectabile
TCCTGAATCATGCTTCAGAGAGTTTAAAGCTGACTGAGGATCTCTCTTCTCCCTCCAATCAGCACTGTCATCAGTCTCAGGATCAGAAGTGTCTTCTGTCAGGTCTTCAGCCTCTGGTTTTAAATGTGGA
>NC_045756.1:7832775-7833190 GCF_008692095.1 Etheostoma spectabile
GAGCTTCTTGCTGGTTCTGGTCCTCCACAGTCTTCTCCATCAGCTTCTCGTTCCATCGGACCAACACATTTATGTGTTTTGACGCCAGAAGGCTGGGTAAATCTCATGTTACAAACACGGCAGCTAAATCTTTTCTCTCCTGTGTGAGTTATCATGTGTCTCTTCAGGTGTGACTGGTTTCTAAATGTGTTGCCACACTCAGAGCAGCTGAAAGGCTTCTCTCCTGTGTGAGTTATCATGTGTCTCTTCAGGTGTGACTTTCTGCTAAATGTGTTGCCACACTCAGAGCAGCTGAAAGGCTTCTCTCCTGTGTGAGTTCTCATGTGTCTCTTCAGGTGTGACTTGTTGCTAAATGTGTTGCCACACTCAGAGCAGCTGAATGGTTTCTTACGTCCTGAATCATGCTTCAGAGAGT
>NC_045756.1:7833200-7833422 GCF_008692095.1 Etheostoma spectabile
AAAGCTGACTGAGGATCTCTGGTCTCCCTCCAATCAGCACTGTCATCAGTCTCAGCATCAGAAGAGTCTTCTGTCAGGTCTTCAGCCTCTGGTTGTAAATGTGGATGTGAGCTTCTTGCTGGTTCTGGTCCTCCATAGTCCTCTCCATCAGCTTCTCTTTCCATGTGTTGAGTTTGTCTTTGTTGAAGCTGTGAGGACTGAGCTTCCTCTTCATCGTCTTCA
>NC_045756.1:7833432-7834724 GCF_008692095.1 Etheostoma spectabile
TTCACAGGGACAGGAGTGAATGGGAACTTGGTGACATCAGCCTCCTCCAGCCCTTGAAGCTGCTCTCCCTCCTGACTGCACCACAGCTCCTCTTTAATGTGTGGGGGGGGCTCTTGCTCCTGCTGGTCCACGCTGAAGCTACACTTCTGTTGCTCAGGGAGAACCTCTTCTTTAACCACAGACAGCTGCTCAACATCTGCAGGAGAAACATACAGAGAAATGTTGTGGAACTGTATCTTATAACCTGGATTGTGATTGTTATAAAGAAAAACTGGTTGTTCAGTCAGTTACATCTACACTACCAGCCTTTCTCTTCAGCCTTGGAAAACTGTTGAAAGGCTGTTGACTGACACATTATGGCCCTCCTGTGTGTGATATATGATAAGCTGAACGGACTCATGGTCATCAGGCTAAAACAGATTATATTCTAGTCCAAAGACTCTCTGGGAGAGAGGCCAGAGAAGAGACACTTACATTATATCCGCGTCAACACTAATAATTTGCGGACTGTTCTTCCCAAATTTTACAAGAATGTAAACATTAAAACGAGGAATAACAAAATATTGGACCAGGTGTATACAAATGTTCCCAAAGCCTGTAAAAATCCAGTCTTCGCCTCATCTTGGATAAGGGCAGATCTGGACTGCAGGACTGTTCTGATGACATCAGGTGGGAGGTCTTTGAACCTAAAGACATTGAGCACCATACCTCCACTGTCCTCTCCTACATCAACTTCTGCACAGACATTGCAACAACAAAGAAGCAAATTAAAGTGCTCCCCAACCAGAAGCCCTGGTTTTAACAACAGGGTGAGGGAGCTGCTCAGGGCCTTAGACACAGCGCTGAAATCAGGGGACAGGGAGGAGTACAGGAGGGCAAGGACCACCCTACACAGAGGCATCACATCTGCAAAGCGCAAATACAAACGCATGGAGGACAACTTCAATGGCAACACCCCCTGTGCAATGTGGCAGGGTGTAAGGAACACTACTGACTACAAACAGAGCAACATTAACCCCACCTCAACTGACCCCTCTCTCCCAGACCAGCTCAACACTTTCTTTGCCTGCTTTGAAGACTCCAGCTATAACAAGGGACCTGACCACATACGAGCACCACCTCTCCAGGGAGCGATCAGCATCTTACTCTTTTGACCTCTGTTGGAGCTAAATCCTGCTCCATTCTCAGGGTTCAGTCAAGTAGTAGTCAGAATCTCAAATGTTGATGTATTAATCATTTTTATTACATATGATATCCTGAGAAAGTTACCTGGATCAAGCTGTCACAGCTCT
>NC_045756.1:7834734-7835092 GCF_008692095.1 Etheostoma spectabile
TTTGTCTGGCTCTTTGGCTCTTGGACCCCTGGTCTTATCCACAAACACATCCCCTCTTGGACCCCTGGTCTTATCCACAAACACATCCACAGACACATCACCACAGTGATGTGTCTGTGTGCTTATTCGTTATCTTTCAGTTGGAATGTGACTGAGCGTTTATGACCCTCAGTTCAGGACTTGCAAAGCAAAAGAGCAGTTGGCTGTAAAAGAGGGACAGGATGTGTCTCTATCATCATCAATTCTGCTTCTGACACATTTGTAGAGCTGGGTTATAACAAAATGTACCAGAACATCTTATATTATAAAACAGAAGTATTGCAAAACAACAAACTTAATGCATGACCAACATGTCTTC
>NC_045756.1:7835102-7836038 GCF_008692095.1 Etheostoma spectabile
AAATAATGTTTTTGCCTTTTAGCTTAAATGTATATATGCAAATCACACACAATGTTTAAGCACATAAAACATTTTAATTTCCAACACCTCCCAGGTAAAGAGAGCACTACACAACATTGACTGCAACAAAGCAACGGGGCGTGATGGCGTTTCAGGAAGAGTGCTGAAGGAATGTGCTGAACAGCTAGCTTCAGTATTCACACAGTCACTACAGCAAGACACAGCCCCCACCTGTCTAAAAACCACCTGCACAATCCCGGTACCAAACACCTCAGTCATCACAAGCCTGAAGGATTCCCGGCCAGTGGCTCTCACGCCAGTGATCATGAAATACTTTGGAAAAACTGGTACTGCCCCACATTAAGCCCTGCATCCCTTCTGACCTCGATCAACACCAATTTGAATGCAGTACCAACAGATCCACTGACGCCATCTCCACAGCTCTGCACTCAGCCCCCACACACTTGGAAACCCCCAACAGTTATTGATATCTGGGAAATGATTCCAATGATTTCAGGTTAAATGCAGCATTTATTTAAAACGCATATAAACTTGGAAAAACTATCCATGGTGTTTTGAGTGAGATGCGGTTTCTAAACGTCCCCGGTCTGCAGTCTCCGGATGACCTGTTCAACATCTGCACGGCTTGCTACGTCACTAGAGACTGTAGCATGCTAGCGCTAGCTCGCTCTACATGGCAAGACACTGCTCCAACAGCCAATAGTTGACCCTAATCTCCAAAAGAACTACTTCCTGTCCCTGTTCTGCAGGTATTCTACAAGTGTCCGGGTCTAGAAGAAGTCTCCCAGCTGATCCTGCCTAAGCTGGAGAAAGAGTTATCTAGCTGATGGGATCTTACCGAGCTAGTGAACATGTGCAGCTCCCAACAAAGACAGTATAGAAGAGAGATGTCTCACTCTGGAGCTAAAACAGAGA
>NC_045756.1:7836048-7837490 GCF_008692095.1 Etheostoma spectabile
CAGGGTGAAAACAGGACCTGCAGCAATGTGCAGTACAACAAAAATATGGTGTTTTTTTAAAATGAAACAGGTAATTTGGCAGTTACCCATCAAGTTTGTTAACCAAGACTCTCTTTCCAGTATTCAACAGAAAGCAGGACACAAGAGTTTTCTTGCTGCAAGGGAAGCCTCTGAATGTCACCTCTGACCATCTCTGAGCAACTTTCTTCCCCGTGTGCAGTCTTTTTAATTGCATGAGCGAAGGAAGTTACAATGAAAGATTTACAACGTGGCAACAGTTGTGTCTGGAGCTGCAAAGTGTGCAGCCTATGTCCAAACACACACACACACTCTGAAACTCAGATATGGTGTTCCTGTTTTGCAAGGTCTTAGCCATATATAGTAGAGAAGAGGTAAGGATAGAAACATACATCATTACTCAAATGAAAACACATACAAACTCTATTTGAACTTCACACCACACAAGCTAGCAGAAACCATGAAAACCTATTCTGGTTCAACCTCAAAATAGAATTATGAACCTGAAAATGAGCAGAATATGGGCACTTTAAAAAAGGCAAATACAGGGTACTCTTTTTGCACTTGCTTTGTTTACTTTAAGTTTTTATAGTCCTCCTTAATGTGACTTTATTTTGTTGTTGGATCGATCACCTACATCTGGCTTCAGGTTGCACAACAAATTAATTTTACTTAAACAGTGCAGTGTTAAATAATTTTAATAAAGACATTTGAACTTTAGTGAAATTAGTTTTTTGTAAATTGTTAATTGAGCAATGGGAAAATAATTGCTAATTGAAAAATTAATAGTTAGATTAACTGTTTAAAAAATAATCATTTGGGACAGCCCAAAATGTAAGGTATGATGCTTTTCATAACCGACTGCAAATAAGGCAACTGTTGCTAAAAAGAAATGTTACAGTTTATTTAGGTTTTAGATAACATCCCCAAAATCCCCATCACCAAACCCACCAGACTCCATGTAAATAATCAGTACTTCTAGCGTGTATAGAGCCAGCATATTTCCACATGTAAATGTGGAAATTTAGGGTTTATATCAACCAAACCAGAGTGGTGATTCTTGGAACAGTGGAAAGACGAACCTAAACGGATTTTTAGTTTCTGATTTTTAGTTTTTAGTTTTTTGTCCACTTTGAATGCAGTGTGTTTTACGATGATTAAATCACGGTTTATTTACATGGAGTCTGGTGGTTTTGGCGACGGTCTGTTAAAGAGCTAGATTCAAACAGAGCTTCTGAACAAATGCGTATGTACACACGTCCTATCGTCACTGAGAAGATCAACTGAATGTTTAACGAACAAACCTGCTCTGTGTAACCGAGGCTGAGGGTTATTAACAGCGTCCAGTAGTTCCCGTTGTCGCTGGTTCTCCTCTTTTGAACGACAAAGTTCCTCCTTGTACTCTGCTATCGTTCTTTCAAACA
>NC_045756.1:7837500-7856291 GCF_008692095.1 Etheostoma spectabile
CTCTTCAGCAGCCGCAGTTAGTCGCAGCTCCACCAACGCTCTCAGCATCTGAACTTCACACATTTTACCTATTTCTTAGCACAACTCTGCTAAGTGCTAATGCTCTTTTTTTGCTAGACGCTCGCCACTGCCCAATGTGAGGCGGGTGCCGATTTGAGTCGCGCATGCTCAGAGGTAAACGGTTTACAGCATAACGTGCCATACCCGAGGAGAGTCGAGTCAGACCGGCTCTGGCCGAGTGCAGATGTGAGTCGCGCGTGCTCAGATGTAAATGGTTTACGACATAACTGTCAAACTGAAATTTGTTACATTTATGAAATAATACACTTTTCTCATTAGAAACAATAACAGAAGATGGAAATTGTTTCAAAAACGTTTCAACTATCTATGACTGTTTGATTGCTAACGTTAGCTCAAAACGCCATTCAACTGAAAACCTTGTTGCGTTTGATGCTAACTTGTTGCCAGCAGTGAACCAACTTCGTTAAGTAGGTTCATTTTTACTGTGTTGACATTACAGAATTCTCTCGTTAGCATCTTGTATGCTACTTGTCGTAAAGGGACGCATGCGCAACTCAATTCTGCACTCGGGGATTGACACGGCTGTGGCTCAGTGGTAGAGCGGTTGTCTGCCAATCGGAAGGTTGGGGGTTCAATCCCTGGCCCTGCAGTCCCATGTCGAAGTGTCCTTGGGCAAGACACTGAACCCCGAGTTGCCCCCCATGCTGCGCATTGTGAATGTGTGTGAGTGTTTATCTGATGAGCAGGTGGCACCTTGTACGGCAGCCCACAGTGTATGAATGTGTGTGAATGGTGAATGTCTCCTGTAGATGTGAAAGTGCTTTGAGTAGTTGAGTTTCTTAAGACTAGAAAAGCACTATATAAATACAGCACCGGAAAGCTAATGTTAGTTTAGCTTACAGCTAATTAGGGTAACCACTAGCTGAGACAGCATGTAAAAGACCCTCAAAACTGAAAATAACCGTTGAAATATATAACAGCTGTTATGTCAGTTCTACTTTACTTTTGCTCATTTAAAATACAATCACTCAATTACTGTAAAGTCTTAATTTAGCTGTTTAGTGTGAGTAACGTTCTTTTAGACTGAATAAACTAAACTAAATATCATTTAACCCATTGTGTAAAGAAAATGTATCTACTTTTGAATAAAACC
The DNA here is from genome assembly GCF_008692095.1 of Etheostoma spectabile. Classification (NCBI taxonomy): domain Eukaryota; kingdom Metazoa; phylum Chordata; class Actinopteri; order Perciformes; family Percidae; genus Etheostoma; species Etheostoma spectabile. The sequence goes on from NC_045756.1 coordinate 7,838,675, forward strand.
TTTATTGTTATTAACGGGACTAAACTTATCTTTGAAGGTGAAAGACCAGGCCAATGACATTTGTTTATGAAAAGAAGGAGAAGTAGTACCATGAAATCAAGGGACGTGTAAGAGTCAGGCCTACATGCCTAGCCTCTGATTTCCTTTCCAAGAATTCAGTTTTAAGAATGTCAAATTTGTAGATTATTATTGGAGAAAATCAAGGTTTTAGAAAATCATCCTCTCTGACTGAAACTTTGCAACTAGCGACACACCCAACAGCCCCACTGATGCAAGACATCTAACAACAATCGCCATTTTGTTGTGTACCGGTCAGCTGGCCATACAAAAATGTTCAATTTCAATGGCCTTTCTATACATTTTAGTTCTTTCGGGGAGACACAGTTTTTCTCCATCTACGCCTCTAGAGATAATCACAGTCACTCTCTCACTCGTTCTACCCCCCCCCCACACACACACACACACACACACACACACACACACACACACACACACACACTGCAAGGAAAACTCCCGCACACTGTCTAACTTGCCAAAAATAAATATAGAAATAATAGCTGGCGCTGTTTCGGTACTAGACATCGTTAAGCAAACGGTATTACACCCTGAGAAGCTGTATTTTGTATTTTGTTATGACAAAGTTTGTCTTCTTTTCTCAGGTCCGTCCAGTGTGGGTGTCAATGAACTTCGGAGGCGCTTAATTGAAATGAACCCCAACATCTTCCAGGGACCTGTACCTCGTAAGTACACATCGCGGTCCCGCAGAGTTTCTGCTCAGTGCTTATAAAGCTGCCAGTAAGAAATAACACATTTGTTAATTACTTTAGAATGAACCTTTATAAAATCTAACTAATGATAAGAATGTATCAATGTTTGTAAGCATCTTATAAGTGTCTAATTAACTCTTAATTACAGTTTACTACAAGCCCCTTACAATAAAGTGTTACCCAATTATTACACAGTTTTCAAATTGTGAATTTTGTTTTAAATAATCCAGTTTCTTTAATTTATTAATTACTAACATTAGGTCATAACAAGGTCTTAATCAGAAATACTCAATAAAGTATTTCTGATTCTGATTAAGGTGTATGACTGGTCATTTTTAATGTTGTTTAGACATGCCAAATTGTAATAATGTAAATTATTATTGGTGAGACTATATATTTTTATTTTTTCTTAAATTGTTAGTTGATGGAACTTGACCCTAAACATGTTAAAACCAAATAACAATGGGGGGGGGGCTTTAGGTCACCCGGTAATAGAAATAACAAGGGTTTTAGTTAGAAAATATGTTTTATGATAATAAAGCAGTGTTGTTTGCTTCATAGGCAGTGTGTTTGTGTTGTTATATTATCTCGGTCACATGACGGTAATATAAAGATAAATATGTATGCCCGGATTAATTCAAAACATTTGATTGAAAGAGACAATAATATTGTTTATCGCAGTGATATCTGAGACAGTTAATTGTAAAGCAATAATTTAGGATTGTGGGAGCTCTATAAAGGACCCACATTTCAGCGTTTTTTGCCTTTGGTTTGTGGATCAGTTTGTACGTTGATCCCAAGGAGAAACAATAACATATTCATATTTGTCCTCATCAAACAGACACCACGAGACCACCAAAAGGATACGAGGAGTCTGGCAGGGAATATCACTTCACCAGCCGGGAAATCTTCGACAACATGGCGTATAACAACAGGTACGGTGGTGGAAGTTTGTTGTACAGCGAGGGAGGAATTTATCTGGAAGTGAGACTCTGTTGAAACAGATTAAAGACTGAAGGCTGCAAACTGAATCAAAGTTTAGTCTGCAGAGAACAATCAAAAATGACAAGAACGGTTTTCACAATCCACACATCAGCTACTGAGTAACAAGAGTTCTGTTTGAATACAATCAGTAATACACTTCTGTATATCCCATCCCCCAGTTTGGAAACCAGTTTAATCTTAAACCTAACAATTAATGGATCTCAGGCAGACAGTCGGATCTATTACGTCTTTCTGAATCTGCCCTCCATGTGTCACGTTTCTTCACCGGTCATTCTATCTTAGCTGAAAAAGAACATCTCGTCTCTTTGGATAGGCCATGGCCCTGACCTGGGACCTGCTACGATAAACACAGATCTGGATAACTGTTTCTGTCAGACTCAATGCCATTTATCCTTCAAGGAAAAATGCAAAGTCATAACAAACCCAGTTGTCGCCTACAAGGAGAGTACACAGAGGTCATGTACTCATGCATCGGAGAACCAAAAATTAATAAAAAATCATTGGTTGAATCTAATTTTCCCATTACATTCCGACTGTCTCTATAGGCGTAGATTGCGGGGGGGGGGATATGCAGGGGATATGTCCCCCTCCAATATTTAAAAGAGGGACATTTGTCCCAGCTGGTTCATTACATTAAGACATATATTTATGTTACAAGGTTTCAGTAAACAAGGCATAATGTAATGCTAACTTTTGGTGAATTTCTGCGATATTAACAGGGTCAAATAGACAAACTGTAGTCAAATAAACCTCTTAATGTGTATTTTGGATGTTTTTTTCAATAGTCTGAAAGAAGACACCCTATGGAAGCAAAACAGGCCCAAAACTCAAAATTGAAAAATGATGATTATGCCTGTAGTGTCTCCTAATTGATACCAATTTTTATTAAAAGTGTGAAATTTACATTTTACAAATTTGAAGTTATAAAAAAGCTGTGAATGTGTATAGGCCAACTCATAAAACTCTCACTATATCCACAATATGTATTCAGAAACTAATATCTAAGCATCAAGTTGTAGTCATTTACTGTTTGTTTGATTAAAAAAACAATGATGTCCCGCAGGTTTTTGGAGTACGGGGAGTACAAAGGGAACCTGTACGGCACAAGCATCGCGTCTGTGAGGGAGGTTTTAAACAGCGGGAAGATCTGCGTCATCGACATCGAGCCCAACGTAAGAACCACAGGGACGTCCAGCGGGGGGACCTTACTGAGTACATTTACTCCATTTACTCCATTTACTCCAGTACTGTACTTCAGTCCAAATGTTGAGTTACTGGTACTCAAGTCTTTTCTTTTCATGCCACTTTCTACTTCTACTCTGCTACATCTCAGAGAGAAATATTCTCCTTTTTACTCCACTACATTCATCTGACAGCTTTAGTTACTTTACACATTCAGATTTCTGCACACAAAACACATGTAGTTTATACAATTTGATGTTTTATTATAATTAAAACTAGCTAACAATATAACAGCCTACAGACTTTTTCTTAAGAAACATTTTCAATGCAGGACTTTAACTTGTAGCAGATCATTTTTTACAGTGTTTTATTAGTACTTTTACTGAAGTAAAGGATCTGAATACTACTACTTCTACTTGGACATCACAGTAAATCCATTTATTCAGTGTTGTTATTACTGTCATTCCTCATGGGGGCAGCAGAAAATACACAGTATAGCTTTAATAGACACATATAAATAGTATAGATGTAAGTATAAGTGTCACCATATGGGAACTAACACAACGCAGTGATGTAGTTTACGTGATACGCAGGAATACGCGGTATACCTACTAGGAAAGCTCCAGGATTTCCATATACCCACTTAAAAATGCCTAATGGCACGCAACAACACACTTTCATTATATTTTTTATATATTTTGCATTGTCATCTGTTAGTTTCTCCTTTCAATAGGCTAAATAAAGGTTTTTCCGCTGTAAATTGGTGCATAAAAATGTATCCGAATACAGGAAACAAAGTCATTGATGCTCAAAACTTCCTATATACAGTATATATTATACAGTACAGGATACCCACTACATACATTAGACTACAACAGTGATAAAACGGTACCCAACAAGAAGTTCTGATCGGAGTGTTTCCATCTCTGGGTGTAGTCCATCCAGGCGGTGCGGAGCCACGAGCTGCGGGCCTACATCATCTACGTGAAGCCGCCCCCCCCGGAGCGCCTCAAGGAGACCCGGCGGGACTCGTACATCACCACCAACTACTACGTCGACCGGCCGTTCAAAGTAAACATCTACAGTGTAGCAGAAGAAACATCTAAATGTGTGTTTTGGATGTTTTTTCCCCTCCAGTAGTCTGAAAGAAGACATGTTATGGAAGCAAAACAGCCCAAAACTAAAAATTGAAACATGGGGGTTTTGCCTCTAATGTCTCCCATGAAGTACTCCTTTTTAATTTTTTTTACTACTTTTAACTGTTGTAATCCTTGTGTTCTTTTTCCCTCCACCTTGAAATACACACTTTTGTTTTGCTGCTTTTAAAAAAAAAATGTATTAGTGTTTTTTATTGTCTTCCCCCCCATGTCTTCTTGTCACTTTTTGGACGTTTTAGTTGCTTTTTCCAAAGGTTTTGACACTTTTTAAATTTAGTTTTTCATAGTTTTTGTCACTTTTTCCAATATTTTTTATGCTTTCTTCATCAACGTTTTTAACGCTTATTTTTTGACCTCCCATATTTCTGATATAAACAAAAACTGGGAAAGTGGTCTAATTAGACCCCAGTACAACATGGTTATAGGATGGTGTTTTCTTACCTCAGGCTGGGAATCCGCCCCCCCCCTTCACAATCTTGGATGAACACATGTTTTCCCTGCAAGATATAGTGGCTATATATATATATATATATATATATATATATATATATATATATATATATATATATATATATTTGTTATTGCAGAAAATATAGCAGCCATTCTTCTTGACAAATGATATTGTAAGCTCTGTGAGGTTTAACATTAGATATAAAACCATTTTTAATATCTACTGTATGGTTTCAACTCACTGCTCTCTTTAAATCTGGTTTTACTTGGTATACTAAATAAAAAATCTGATCATAAAACAATACCCAAAAAAGACATTAATGGGGTGCCTGGGTAGCTCACCTGGTAGAATGTGAGCCCCATGTACAGAGGCTAAAATGCCAACAATGTAATCCTAAAAGACATCTTCTGTCTCTCTGTCTTAAAGGTATTATAATGACTTTAAGCTAAATAATCCGTTCTGACGCTGGTTTCCTCCGACAGGATGAAGACTTCCAGGAGATGGAAGAAGCCGCCCGCAAAATGGAGTCCAACTTCTGTCAGTTCTTCGACCATGTGATCGTCAACGACGACCAACAGGATTCCTGCGTCCAGCTGCTGGCAGCAGCCAGGAAGGCCCAGGACGAGCCGCAGTGGGTCCCCGCCAGCTGGATACGCCCCCCCGCCGAGTCCTAAGGCCAGGAAGAATGGGACCCAGTATTATCATGGCAGCAGCTCCTTTTTCTTTTGATTTGACAGATTCCTCGCTGTAAATCTTAACATGTAAATCAGTGTCCAGGGGGGGTAGGGCATGAAAGATATCTGACTATTTTGATCTTCTTCTTACTTGTGTGCTTGATCTGCAGCGGTGGAATGTAATTAAGTAAAGTTACTCCAGTACTGTACTTAAGTACAAATGTTGAGGTACTTGTACTTGTAACTTGTACTTTACTTTTCATGCCACTTTCTACTTCTACTCTGCTACATCTCAGAGAGAAACACTGTACTTTAGTTACTCCACTACATTCATCTGACAGCTTTATTTACTAGTTACTTTAGTTACTACTTACTTTACACATTAAGATACCTGCACACAAAACACATGTGGTTTATAGAATCTGATGTTTTATTATAAAGTAACCTAGCAACAATATAACGGCCTAGAGGTCCAGCTGAAATGATGAGACCATTAAAGACACAGCTGGTTGGATCCGTTTTTATGCTTTTGAAGCTTTTTGTTGATTTCTGATTTTTTTTCTTTTATTAGTTACTTTTACTTATAATATTTTAACTACATCTTTCAGATGACACTTACAGACTTTTGCTTAAGTTACAGGACTTTTACTTCACAGTATTTTTACAGTGTGGTATTAGTACTTTTACTGAAGTAAAGGATCGAAATACTTTTTCCACCTTCTTCCACCAGTGTTGATCTGGATATAAAGTCTCTAAAGATAAAGATAGAGCTGGAGCCCAAAGATGAAAATCCTGGAATTGTTAACTTCTAGTTTAAAACAATGTAAGTGCACCTCCTTCTGTACTTTTTTTGGAGCAAGACAGATGGAGTTTCTCAAATGAACAGAGCATCAAAGCCATATTGCACTCTGAATGTTAATATTATGATTGTGATTATATAGTCAGGACTTCTTGCTCTTCTCCCCACATTTTTACACAGACCAGCAATGAAGAATGTGATATTTTTTCCATTTGATGTTTACATACTAGAAAGTGAAGTGGTTTGGTTTTTCATTCTAAATATGTGTCATTTCTTTTGTGGTTTGCAACAAAAAAATGTATGGTACTAAACAATAATAACGACAAAAGCTGTTGGGCACAAAAATTGCACTTTGTGTCCTTATGAAAACAATGTGATAATATGCAAAAGTAAAAGCAAAGCAATGATATTTCAATACTTGTACCTGTTTGTGACATTAATAAACCACTTCTAAAATTTATTGAGCCATTTATGTCAAGTATCATCCGTTTTGCTCGTTTTCTTTAACTGTCTATGGTTTCGCGTCCTTTTTGAAGGAGCTTTTATTTTGAAGATACGGTCAGGAAGTCTTATGTGCTTCGCGTAAATGCATCCGGGTAACCGCACTCCACTTTCAGAACATAAACAATGAAATGATCATTAAAAAGTAGCAGTTTATTCACGTTTTTAACGGCTGTGGCCGTTAACATTTACTTGTCAACTAAAGATGAGTTAACTGGATGTGTATTTAAAGGCACGTCTTAAGCAGAAATGGATACGGAAGGCTCAAAGGTAACGTACTTGTTTTCACAAATAACGGTAGCTAGCTAACTGCTAGCCTTAAAGTGGTAGCCTTTACAGTAACGGTAGCTAGCTAACTGCTAGCCTTAAAGTGGTAGCCTTTACAGTAACGGTAGCTAGCTAACTGCTAGCCTTAAAGTTGTAGCCTTTACTGTAACGCTAGCTAGCTAGCTAGCAAGCTAACGTTTTAGCGCTAGCATGTAGTGCTATTTTGATGACAATTGTAGTATTTTTAACTAGTACTTGTAAATATGACTTTATGTTTTTTCGTTATAGAAAATGCAACCCAGAGAGCTCCCGCCTCTACCACAGGTCAGACCACTATTGTCTTGTTCTGTCATTGTGTACTTTGCTAGCGTTACTACTTAATAAAATAAATACAAGGCAGTAATTTTCCTGTCCTTACATTATAATGACTTTACATAAGTACATTTAAGAATTAAAGGTATTTAACATAAAATAAATACAAACAAATTGAATTGAAAGGTATGCTATTTATAATTACATGTACACAGTTACTGGGACTATGTATACCCTGCTTATAGCTAAAAAACCCAGCTACTCAAATTATAGTTATATGATACAGAGAAAAGCACGGAAAATAAACTAAACTGTAGAATATATTGTTTTGCAGTTAATTAAACTCATTTCAGCACAATTTGTTTTTCAGAATCTCTGTTTTTCTCTGTTATAAGCAGTTTTATTTAAAAAGTTTGGACATTTAAAGCTCAGCAATTGATTGGTTAATTGAGAAGAGGTTTCTCCAAAAAATAAGTAGAAAATGAATGTTATTGGAGCATTTAAAGCACTTCATCAAATGAATTGATGAAGCCAGGCACGCGGTCGACAAATTCATAAAATTCACATCTTTTCTGAAACTTTATGGATTTGCAGCAAATAGGCAAAAGACATAACTTCAAAAAATTAAAAGCTGGAAGATGAGACCTCTTTGATATCTGACTGAAACCATGTGTCACCAAAAGAAATAAAAAAAATTTAAATGCTAATTTGTCACCTAACAGAACAACACAGGACACCAATGAACAGATATTCTAAAGCAAAATGCATATATCAGAACAATGTAAACATCCTGAATTAAAAAAAAACACATGAAATCAAATATATAGTAAAAGAAATAGGGATAAATGAAAGAAGACAACAGAAACGAAATAACAGGATCAGACAGGTGTTCACCTATAATCTCCCTGCTGATAACAGCTTCTCTTGGTTTCTTTTTTTAAACTTGAAATATTTCCCATTTGGATTAAGTGTGTGTGTGTGTGTGTGTGTGTGTGTGTGTGTGTGTGTGTGTGTGTGGCAAAACAGCTTGGGTGGTGCACCTAATAAACCTTCAAATGGCGGGAAAACCCGGAACTGTAGGTGTTTATATCAGCTAAGCATCATTGGAAAAATGAAACCAGATTCCACAGACGGACACATTCCTCTCACATACAGGGAGCTGGAAAAAGGGTTGCGTGGTCTGACCTGTGCCCTGAGTAATCCCCAGTCCTGGCGCATGTAATACAGATTTAGCGGGGGGGGGTTAACAGTGTCAGCCAGGTTGTTACATAGCTGCTCTCCACTCTGACTTGATTCGTGTGTGGAATGGCCAGTAGGACGATGGTAAGGTCTCTTCATCTCGGCTTTTCTTTTCTGTCTGGATGCGTTCTAACGGGGACCCACAGTGTTTGGATCAGGATCCTCGGGTCACAGGAGAGCTCGTTTTGTTAATGTGTTTACGCTGCGTTTGATTTGACGTTCACAAGCCAAATTAACTAACTGCTAAGTGTCAGCTTTGTTATGCTTGTAGAGATTAAATAGATCAAGTACAAGGAGAATACCGGTACAAAAATCTCCTCAAGTAAAAGTTATAAGTCAGGTATCTCATTTAAAACTCACTCGGAGCAAATGTCTCTTTATAACATTGGGCAGGGCTGCACGATATGAGAAAATTATGTAATTGAGATTATTTTGACTGATATTGCGATATGATTCACGATATTGGAGGGGATGATCATTTTTGTATCATTATTCTCATTTTCATTGAAAAATATTTAAATCTAAAAACTTAAATTGATTTTATAGTGGGATTTTTGCGAGGATCTGTACCAAACAAAGGTGTTTTCTGTAGTCTGTAGGATAGGGTGTGTAGGCTGGGACGTTTCTGCAGCACCACAATACTTCATTCAGAACGGTTTGACAACCCCCCCCACCCCCACCCCCACCCCCACCCCCGCGGTTTTGATATTGCAGCACTGCATATTGCGATTTTGATGAAATTGCGATAAATCGTGAAGCCCTACATCCGGGAAGAGATATGCTTTTTTTTTTAAATATATCTTATATAATTAGTATTTATTTATGTGCATAATACCTATTTAATTAAATCAAAGTCTTTTGTGGTTTGATAAGGGCACAAAGACGCTTTGGATTTGTTGATGGATACAAAACAACATTTGAGGGCTTGTTTTATTCACTTTTTTTTTCTTTTTGTACCCCCTAACAATGTCGCAAAGTACAGTACTACTACAAAGTACAACCAAAACATACTTCAGTAAAAGTTAAGTCCCAGATTTGAAAATTACTTTAAACTACAAAACAACAAAAACGACTTAATTCCAGTAACGTGAGTAAATCCTCACTTTCCACCTGCAAAGTTTTAAATTCAACTGGCTGAAATTCTGTTGAATCACAGGAGGAATCCCAAAAAAATTTTTTTTTAAATTCAAACATGTCCAAACACAAAGCACCAGACTTGACCCGTGCTTCTCGTTTTGTCTCCAGAAGCGTGGACAGCGATCACTTCCCACAATGCCGAGGTAGGTAAATGTATATATGTATATAAGGTCTTTACCTACAGCGTTTATGTTGTAAAAGTCAAACCAAAACTTCTTCTCTCTTTTTGTCGGACATGTTGAAAACGTGAAGTCCAGACCCAGCTGGTGAGTGTGGATTTGCAACATATGGAACGAAATGTGATGCATACGTCTCATATTTTTTAACTGAAGCTCTTGATTTGAGTGATGTGTTTATGACTCATGTGCAGGAGACGTACCGGCGCCAAAACATAAGAAGAAGAAGTCGAGAAAGGAGACGAATGGAGTCGATGAAATTGACGGTACGCAACATCTGTGCAGCATCTGCAGTGGCTGTGTTGCAGGGATTCGTTTGTCAGACCTTAAAGGGTCATTCCAGAGACTTACACTGACACTTAGTCAACCCCACTTTCTTTTATTTGTGTGGTTTCCATTTGAAGAAAAAAAATCTCCAGTCTCCTAATTTAAAAAGCCCAGAAAATACATTTTAATGGAAATTTTTTATGTATAAAACCAAATGTTTCTTCATTCCTTCCTGTTTAGATCATGGGATGAAAATGGGAGGCCTGGGCAGCCGGAGGGAATCTGAGTTTGGAGAGCAAGTTTCCCCTGAACCCACGACGGACGCTCCGCCTCAGAGGAGGAGGAGGAAAAAGAAAACGACCCCTATAGGTGAAGACTAAGAGTTGGCCTGTAAACGCTGCTTTTCAGAATTTTATTTTGGTATAATATGACTTTATTTTCTGTCCACACTGAGATTCATTCTGCGCTCCCCAACAGCTCCGCCCAAAAAGGAGAAAATAGTAATAGCAAGCAATAAAAGAGTTCTCTCTTTTGTTGCGTCTAAACGAAGGGACTCTGAATCGCCTCTTAGAAGGCCAAAGTTGGTATTCTTAATTTAAAGCAGTGTTTCATAAAATGAGGGCTACTTTGGAGGAATGAAGGGGGTACGTAAGATCTTTTGCTAAATGCTTATTTAAAAATATGTCGTACCTAATTCATAAAATAATTCTACTATAATGACTGAATGAACGGATGGATTCCAAGGCTGCTGTAGCAGACCATTCCTTATAAATAAAAATAATTAAGATTACATTTTGGGCATTTTTAGGCCTTTATCGACAAGACATGAGAGGGGGGGTGACATACAGCAAAGGGCCCCAGGTCAGAGGAGTAACCTCTGGATACGGGCGCCCGCTCTACCAACGGAGCTATCCGGGCGCCCTACCAGGCCATTCCACCTCTTCATATGCACTTCTTTTCCGCCAAACGTGATCTCTTTTAGTCTTTCCATAGTTTTTTTTGCTGAAGTTTGTCACTTTAAAAAAAAGTTTTTGTAGCTTTTTTTATAGTATAGTCACTTTTTCAACCTATTCTTGCCTTACGATCTTTTTTGAAGTTATTTTCAACGTCCCCCCCCCCTATTTACAAGGTTTTTGGCGCTTTTTGTAATTTGTTGTCACTTTTCTCGACCTATTGTTGCCTAACTTCCTTCCTTCTTTCTGACTGTCTTTCCTCTAGTTTTTAGAAGTTTCTAGAAGTTTTTTTAAATAGTTTTTGTTGCCGTTCTTCATCAGCTGTTGTATAAACTATTTCTCCTTCCTCTATATAATTTGGTTTTTAAATTGAGCAGATTGGCTCAGACACGCTGAATCGCCAAAGTTATAAAACAGAACTAATCTGGCTGCTGGTGTCAAAGGATCCAAGGCTACGGTGGAAGGAAAGGCACTGCTGTATCTTTTTACAAATGTGCCCTGTGCGAGGAGTCCATGATAGATTGTGATCTGTCATGGACTCCCCCATACTTGTATGAAGACGGGGACAATTTTTTGTATTGCTAAGAAGAGCATTTTTGTCACACCATTCCACCAGCCAGTCAGTGTGTGTATCCCTGATTAGGTCTCAGTAAGTTTCCTCTTGATGTATATATGATAACATCTAAATTTAGGAGTCTCCAAAGAGACCTCCACTACAGCTAATCTGTGCGTTGCATAACTGGACAGCGGTTGACTACATCGTGACATTCAGCGCGTCTCACTTCCCTTAAATGTCCTCCGCGGCTCCTCCACTTGCCTCCCTTCCGCGCGTCTTATCTTCTGGGACGCGCCGCGTCGTTGGATTATCGAGCGTTGACATGAATGGCCGTGACTCCTCTGGAACCGATGCCGACGCGCCGGAGGAAAATAGGGGTTACAGATGTGTATCTTTCTGGTTTCAGAACTTGACGATGACCAAGCCGACCTGGTGAACGGAGATACAGCCGATCAAACCACTGATGGAGAAGAAGTGGTCAAAAGAACCAGGAAGAAAAAGTAATAGTAGTAGTAATGTCAGCAGATTTGATAAGTCAGACAAAAAGGTTTCCGTCATATGTACTATCCTGTTAGTCATGCTGTAATTTTATGCATAAACACCTGGTTGTGAGTCAGAGCTGGGCAATATGTCGATATTATATCAGTATCAAGATATGAGACTAGATATTGTCTTAGATTTTAGATAGCGTAATATGGCATAAGTGTTGTCTTTTCTTGGTTTTAAAGGCTGCATTACAGTAAAGTGATGTCATTTCCTGAACTTACCAGACTGTTGTAGCTGTTCTATTTTTGGCATTTACCCACTTAGACATTATATCCACATTACTGATGATTATTTATCAAAAATCTCATTGTGTAAATATTTGGTGAAAGCACCAATAGTCAAGACTACAATATTGTTGTGGTATAGATATCAAGGTATTTGGTCAGAAATATCATGATATTTGATTTTCTCCATATTGACCAGCCCTATTGTGAGTTACATATCTTATCTTATTTTATTTTATTGCATGTGTCCGGCTGCAAATACTTTAGTAAAATGATACCAAACCAAAGGAAATATGACAAAATACATTGAACGAAGTTTGACTTTTGCATTGGGATAAAACACAGAATTATAAAAAAGAGCAAAGAGTTGATTGGAGAAAAAATGTTTGAAAAGAAATGACACGTGCTGCATTTTCCTCTATAACCTTAATTCTTGTTATTTCAGGAAGCCTAAAGTCGCTGACTCGCAGCTTCCCGATGAGTTGGACATAGAAGAGGACGACATTATCACCGACACCCCTTCTTCTATTTCCCAGCATGCCCTGTTCTCGGCCCCGCAGGGTCAGAGCCAGCCGGTGGGGAAAGTCTTCGTAGAGAGGAACAGTGAGTGACCAAGGGAAAAGACCGGGTGGAGTCCAGAGCTGTAGCAAGTTCCAAATGTTGCTTTACAGTGACTGGTGTCAGAAATAATAGCAGTTAACATTATAATTGTCTCTTTCAGTCAAATGTATTACTTTTCTCAACAACTTAAAGTTTTGAATGAATCCCAGGATACATCGTAGGTTATATATCATGTGTCATGTGACCCAGACGCGAACACCTCTTTATTATAACTAACTAACTGTTAAAAAAATATATAGTCCGATCAATAATCACTTATATAATTACAATTTGGCACATCTAAAGCATATCATCAACTACCAGTAATAAGCCTTAGCACCTAAGCTAATGTTAGCGGTTAGCTGCGGTTAAACAAAGAAACAATTTGACAATAACATCCTAATTTGTCCAGGCTTTGTTGAGGCTGTTAAAGTGCTGATTTGGTCATTGTGGTGTGTTCCCGTGCAGAGCGCTTCCAGGCCGCCGAGCGCTCCGACTGGAGGAAGACCAGCGACCAGGTGGATCACATGACTGACTTCCAGCCCACCGCGGCGCCCTGGACCACCAGAGACGTTTCTATGAATGTGCACAAAGGCTTCAGGTAACGGAAACGTGTCTTCTCCTGGGGATGTCCCGATCTGGAAGGATCGGATCGGAGCCGACACAGGATCAGGGATCGGCAGTCGCCCCCGATCCCTTTAACTCAGCTCAATAAATTCTACAACATTCTAAGAAGAAGTTTAGTATTGCTAGCTGCACTATTTTAAACGTAATAAGCTAACAACCTTGCTTTGTTTTTTTTGTAAACAAAAACATTGTCTAGGCAAATACAAGAGTTGGCTCAGGTCTCGCTGTCGGCAGATATTCCATATTTAATAAAAAAGACGATGAGTGTAATCCCTCTGGCCTGGATGCCAGCCAAATGTAGCCCCGCCCACAACATTTGAGCTCAGGAAGTGCGGTCTGGAGCAACTATGCTCGAACCAGAGCTGTTCGGACCAATCGGATTGTCAGGGCGGGCGTTATACGATGATGGACACATGATCAACAGTAACGTCATCGAGTTCTAATACTAGATGGAGAACTTGTTCGTATATGCACTCCTCTTTGCTATTTTGTAAGTACTCTTTTTAGCGTGCGTGCAGTCGAGTTCTGTTGACAACTGTCCGTCGCTCAACATGCGTCAAATACTCCGTTGCTCTGATTGGTTGTAGCTTTATCCAATTGAGCGCAGAGGCATTTTCTTTCCTGGTTCGGGTGAAAGATGCGGAGCAGCATTGGTCTGACGACGTCCCTCTGGAACACCTGAAACACCACCTGTTTACCACAGCTTACAACCTCCTTTAGCTTAGCCACATTAATTATGTTAAGTGTCCTTGGGTTTCATGAAAGGTGCTATATAAATAAGTTATTATTATTATTCGTAATGGTCTTAAAAAGGGCTTAAAAAGTCCTAAATTTGACATGGAGAAACCTGAAAAATTGGTACCTATTTTTACCTGTAAGACCCTGACATAGGTACTAAATTTCATTCTAAATGTTATTAAAAAAGTGTTAACTGAAACTTGTGGAAACCTTAATATCTCTCCTCTGCTTTGGTGCTCAGGCTGTTTGGTCTGTATTGTCACGGCTTCCTGGCGGGCTACGCCATATGGAACATCGTGGTGGTGTACGTGTTAGCCGGGCAGCACCTCACCTCTCTGTCCAACCTGCTGGAGCAGTACCACGGCCTGGCGTACCCGTCCCAGTCTCTGCTCTACATGCTGCTGGCCATCAGCACGGTGGCCGCCTTCGACCGGTAGGGGCCCTTCAAGAACAAGCTCCTTTCACCTCCAATGAAGCTACTTAAAGGGATGGTTTGGAGGAGTTTAACCCTAGGGTGCACCGTGACCTCTAGCCAAATGGTACCGTTCCAAGCATTATTAGTGGGGTAATTTACAAGATACACCTTTGGTTCCATTAGCGCCTGTACTTAGCCATTCGGCTAATAGCGCTAACTCGACCAATGTTCAACCAAGGGAAAAAAAGCTTCTGGGGGGGTGGTGTTTGGTTCGAGGTCATGGTGCAAAGGAAATTACTCCAAACCATCACTTTAACCCTTGTGTTGTCCTCCCATATCAAATTAACACATTTTTTAACATGTTTTGTAGCATTTTTCGATGTTTTCTGCGCTCCCCCCGCCCCACTTCCACCAGTATACTGTACACTTACACCGACTTGTTACCACTATTTCTAAACCCATTTTTAGTTGATTAACCTCATGTGTCCTTAAGGAAATAATCTCATTTTAGACAAAAATGCAGAAAGTATATATTACTATGACTGATCGTTAAGATCAGGGGATGTTAATATGTTTATGGATAATCCCTAGGGTGGGGGGGAAATCTATTTGCATTGGTATCACGACTCAAGCTCTACCGATTCAAAATCGATTCATAGAATTCCAAAAATCGATTTATATATATGTATTTATTTTTTTTCATTGTATGTCCACTACAGTCACATGGGAAAATAACCTGCATTTGCATACTGTGAATCGTTTTTGAATCGAAAAATTGATGCACCCCTGAATCGTGCATCCCTAATAATCTCAAACTGTCAAAGTTTGGTCAAAAATGTATTAAAACAGCCCAAAGTTAATGATAGTGTTGAACTTATCCTTACTTAAACTCGTGAAGAGTGTTTTCATGGAACCATCTGCGTTACCTTTGGGCAATTTGGTTGCAAGAAACCCCAATTTCTGATGTAGAAACTTTGAAAACGGGTCAAGTTTGTACAAACTGTATTTGTTTGTAAAAGTATGAAAAGGAATGCAACTTCTTTTTTTTTTTTTATTCTCAGAGTGGACTTGGCCAAAGGCTCCTTGGCTCTGCAGGACTTCCTCAGACTGGACCGCGTGGCCCTCGCCTCTTTCTGTGAGTTGACAGTATTTAGTAACACAGAGGAAACTTCAACACAGGTTTGTTAGGGGGGCTGCACAGTATATATGGGCTGCGTCTGAAATCCCATACTCTGCAATACACTAAATACTCAATATGTATTCTATCGTTCAACATGCTTTAGTGTAAATAAACAGAAGTGTGTGTATCTTTTCGCGCGCACTATGCTGTAAATGTCAACGTCACATCCTGAGAGCCTCCTCGCCGTTTAAAGACGCGTAACCATAGTAACCCCTGCCAACCTCCACTCTAGATGCATCGCCAGATAACACTTCAATTACTGAAAGAGGAGAATAATAATCAACAGTCTACGGACCCTCTGAGGACGAAAGACGCACCGGCTCGTTCCAAGCAACGTTTGACAACACTCAGACTCAAAAAGCGATGTTACAAAATGTCATCTCAGATATTTATTTACTATTTTATCATAAATAACCGAAAGGCTTTGGTAAAGTCACAATTCGTCCAACCCCTCATAAGTTCAGGTTTGTTTTCAAAAGAGATTTGATGGAATTTCAAAAAGCGAACGTCGACGTTTCAGCTTTAGCGCCACATCATCTCTTTACATATGGCTCTGAGACAGATTTTTTCGGGGGGGGGGTGTCCACACGAAAAGCTGAGATGGTTCTGAACATTTTGATATGAAACACTCAGGGATCAGTTACCGGTATATGCGAATACCCTAAAAAAGTGAATTTAGAAAATATGTGAAAGTGTCCTCAGACCTCAGAGGGTTAAACATGAAATGTAAATTAGAGCGCTATCGACATTACAGAGCTCCTTAGTGTCTGTCCATTTGTCCGTTATGATTGTTGTTGTTGCTACCGCTTTGCATTGTGGGATATTCATGCCTGTAATATTTTACCTGAAATAGTATGCATCTCACATACTATTGGTTTCATACTACGGTTTGGGAAATACTAAAAAAATAGGATGTTAGTGGGCGCCTGGGCAGCTCAGCTGGTAGAGTGCACCCACATCTAGAGGTTAACTCCTCCACGCAGGTTGCTGCTGGCCTATAAAAACGAAGACCTAAAATACCCCCAAAAAAACAAAATAGGATGTTTGTGTGGAACCAGAGCGTTTTTTTAAATCAGTTGGCGCGAAAAAACCACATTGCGGAAGATTTTCTTTGTTTGTTGAAAGAATGTAACGTCATTATCATTTCATCTGCTGCCTTTTAAATTCAATTTCATGTTCAATAAAAGAAAGTTGGAAATGATTTCCATTCATTTGTTTTTAAAATCAACAAGCAGTTTGTACTAAGAACTAAGCAGAACTAAGAACACTTTGACCCCCCCCTGGTTTCATCCAGTTTATTTCTCAGCGCTGGTCCTGTCTCTGAGCCAGCAAATGACCAGCGATCGCATCAACCTGTACCCAGCCCTCAACACAACGCTATGGTGAGCTTGTTGTACTCATTGCATTTTATTTATTCATTTATTATTTATTATAAGCACAGCGCACATTCATTACATTTCTGTAAATGTGCCAGTGTTGAAGTCCTTTGGCCAGATGTTATGAGACCCTTCAGTTGACTTGGTCTGTTGTTACCAGGTGTCAAGTCAGCAATAAAATACAATTTATGAAATCACATTAAAAAACACACAAAAACAAGACAGCAGCAACACAGGACAGGCCATCACTCATTTTGTGTTTTTATATTACTATGACGCCTGGCTAGGAGGACACACGCAGCGGTGGAATGTAACTAAGTACATTTACTCCAGTATTGTACTTAAGCCCAATAGTTGAGGTACTTGTACTTTAATTGAGTCTTTTATTTCCATGCCACTTTCTACTTTTACTCCGCTACATCTCAGAGAGAAATATTCTCCTTTTTACTCCACTACATTCATCTGACA
>NC_045756.1:7856301-7877592 GCF_008692095.1 Etheostoma spectabile
CTTTACACATTCAGATTTCTGCACACAAAACACATGTAGTTTATAAAATCTGAGGTTTTATTTTAAAGTAAACTAGCAACAATATATAGGTTTGGATTTCAACCCTTTTTGACGCTTTTAACGCTGCATTTGACACTTTTGAAGTTCTTTCTAAGGCTCTTGACCTTTTTTATGGGATGCTTGTGACATTGTTTTTGACAATATCAATGCTTTTTTTCGTTTCCTGTTTCTAAAATGGGAAGGATTTTTCTGCATTGAGAACTTTTAATACGATAACTACATTTTCCTGATGATACTTACAGATTTTTACTGAAGTAACATTTTCAAAGCAGGACTTTTACTTGTAACAGAGTATGGTTACAGTGTGGCATTAGTACTGTTACTGAAGTAAAAGATGTGAATTCTTCTACCACCACTGGATACATGGGACCCCCTGTTCTCCTCCAGGCCCCGGGGGTTAGAGCACCAGATCCTCCACCCGTGGGTGACCGTCAACCTGGTGGTGGCTCTGCTGGTGGGGCTGGCCTGGGCCTTCATCGCCACCCGGCCGGAAACAGACTACACTGCGGGTGAGAGAGAATGGGACGGTGGATTTGATTCCTTTTAAGGCACGGACCAAATTGAGTCTAAATTATCACGTATTGAAAAATGCCCAATTTCAATACCTTGAGCGGGATTTATCAGAATCAGAATCAGAATCAGAAATACTTTATTGATCCCCGAAGGGAAACTCTGTATCACAGTAGCACCAGTAGTAAGAAGACAGAGACGGAGCACTGCAACAGGCAGCTCGCACTTTTCAGCGCATGCGCACACTTCACTTCAGATGCATCAGAAACAGAATCAATCAGCATTGTAGCAAGATAAAGTACAAGACATAACAACATAACATAATGCAAGACAACACACAGTTCATGTGGACACATGAAGGAATTTTTTGAGGTGGCATATAGAGGGTGCGAGAAACACAGAAACGAGGCAGACATATGGATGTTGGGCGGGATGGGGGAGGGAGTGTATGGTGCGTGTTTGAGATAATGAGTTGTGTGTGCAATGTGCGCGTCAAACTGTCTGTGTTGTTAAAAGCTCAGTTCATCGGCGTGACCTTGAAGACATAACCAGAGCACAGGACGAATAGAAGGCCAGCTGCTGGTTGTTTTCCTGCTCGGTGAGGGTGGCGGGGGGGGGGGGGGGGGGCGGGGGTATTTGATCAGTTGCAGTCCAATTTAGGGTGACTCGGTAGAATTTATCCAAATCAATGTCTTCTGCAGAGCTCCGTGCAGAGCCGAATTAAGTGGCCTATGTATACTTGTGCGTTGGCGTGTGTTGGTCTCTTTAACACAAAAGCATAATTCAGCCTTAAGGAGGAAATCCCATCAGCGTCAGTGATCCAATCAGCACGCAGCACGCTTCTACCAAGATCTAATAATGTCTGTGATTGGCTGTCTAAGATACGCAGGAAAAACTCTACATTACACAGAGATACCCAGCCCTGCAAAATCCACTTTAAAATGATTTTTTTCTGATGTTATTATCTTGTGTTTCTTCTTCAGAGTATCTGGACGCCATGGTGATAGAAGCCCCCAAACCAGAGGACAAATCTGAAATGACTGCCTGAGAATAAATAATCTGCACACCTGCTCCGACACACTGTACAGCTTTGACATGTTGCACATATTTTTGGTCTGTATTTTCAACAGTGAAATCTGAATATGTAGATTATTTTTGTATTTTAGAAAAATAGAATGTGCTTGTCACTCTATAAATATTTATCCAACAAATCCAACAAGGTCTCTTTATTACACAGTAAAGGAACTGGATTTCAGTTTTGCTACGGGCCACACTGGAAAATGAGAAGCCATCAAGGGCCAGATGGGTTTAGTTTGTTGACATGCTTTTATTTCATTTTCATAGAACAAGTCTAATATCTTTGACTGTATTATTGCAGGTTGCTTTTTTTCTCTTTTTAAATTTGTTGCATTTTTTTGCTGTTTGTTGACATTGTTTTTGGACATTTTGTTGTTGCTTTTTAAATTTATTTAGCTTTTTCTGACATTTGTCACTTTTGTCCCCAACATTGTTGTTGCTTTTTTTTTACTTTTAAAACTCGATTGTTGGAAAAAAAATACATCAAAAGGATACAAACATCATAAAAAAAAAAAAGCACCAAAAACTTTGAAAAAATAACTTAAAAAAGTCAACAAACGCTCTGAAAGAAGCAACAAAGACTTTGGAAAAAGTGCCAAAAACTTTAAAAACAAAAAAACTCAATGCTTCAAACGAAGCAACAGAAAATTCGAGAAAAAAAAGCCCCAGAAAGGCAACAAAAACGTCGAAAACATTGGAAAGACATATAAAAATAAAAATTGGATAAATGCTACTAAAACAAATTGATAACACTACAAAAACGTCGACTGTTGGATATTCCGGGCCACTATCCGTACCAGTTGGTGGCGGTAATGGACCAGACCGGTGTTTGCCAACCGCCATGAAAACTTCAAAGAAAAAGAAGCGATACAGACCATGTTGTCGAGCGCAGAGCTAAAGCTAATCTGTCCTTTCACTTTGTGTTGACGTGGTAACGGTATGTTATCAGTTGGGGGGGGGGAATCTCCACATATTCATGAAGCTAACTTAGCACAAAATAGTGCTACTAAAAGCGAGAAGTCATGCTGGACTTTGCCATCTTTGCTGTCACGTTTGTCATCATTTTGGTCGGCGCTGTTCTCTATTTGTACCCGGTAAGTCTGCTTTCAAGTGGGCCATTTGTATGCCGAATTCACCCGAAGACCTTAAAAGTTGATCAGATGCCAATGGTGATGTTGTTATGCTATGTGTGTGTTACCTGTAAGCGAGGAAACATTAAATTACCATGTATTTCAATGAGATTCAATGCTACTGGATGGAACACCACCTTCTCTAGCTGTAAAGTTAACGGGAATAGATAATTAGCTAGATAGCGGAGTAGAAGTACTCAGTGGCGTGAAAAGAAAAGATTTAAGTAAAGTGCCTCAACATTTGGATTTTGTACAGTACTGGAGTAAATGTACTTTGTTACTTTCCATCACTGCTCAACTCGTCAAAGGAGGCAATAGATGCTTGTGAACACCAGTGTAGAAAGTACACTGTCCGTCTATGTTGTCAAAATGTTTTAATATACATTCAATTATGTTTTCAGTCATCCAGAAGGGCCTCCGGGTCCCAGGTCTCAATCCTACAGATGAGAAGTAAGTTGTCATCTTAACTTGTTTTCTTTTTACCATAACTTGCAGAAAAATGCACTAGAATGCAAGAAAAAGAAGTGTTCAAAATTTAAATTCTCAAAAGTGGAGATCCGATGAATATCGCTGCATCGCGATGTGGACCTGGACCATTCTGCATCGATTTGCCCCCACCTCACCTAACTCACATCCTTGCTCTGTGCCCCCCCCCCAGGGATGGGAACCTGCAGGACATTGTGAACAAAGGCAGCCTACATGAGTTCCTGGTCAGTCTGCATCAGCGGTTTGGGTCGGTGGCGTCGTTCTGGTTCGGCGGGCGACCCGTGGTCAGCCTGGGCTCCGTGCAACAGCTACGGCAACACATCAACCCCAACCACACCAGTAAGTGCACCAGCACCCCCCCCCCCCCCCCCCATGCTGATTGGATTTGACCACTGTCCAGGGCGGTAGCACTCGAGTCCAGACTCAATTCAAGTTGGTCTGGACCCAGTCTTTCTCCAAAACCCCTGATGAGGCATGCTTGGTCAACAACACTTTTGACATCACTTTGTCAATGTTTTGTTGCTTTTTTCATGATAAAATAGGTTTTTTTCAACATTGATATTGACCCCCGCCCAATGTCTTTGTCACCTTTTCAATGTTTTTGCCGCTTTTCCAAAGTTTTAAGGTGTTTTTGAAGATTTTTTTTGTAACTGTTGTCACTTTTTCCAATATTTGTTATGCTTTTTCCGCCCATGTTTTGTGGCCTTGTTTGACATTTTTGACACTCGTCTTTCGCCCTCCCATATTTCTTGTATTAAAAAAAAAAACTTGGAAATCCATCAAATTTGTCCCAAGGACAATATGAGAGTTAAAAAAAAAATACTTTTATGGCCTAATTTGACCCAGTCTTTCCTTGGTCTTGACTGGTCTCATATGGACTCGGTCTTGACTTGGGCTCGACTAGTCCTGGTCCTGGACTCTACAAAGGTGGACTTGACTACAGCCCTGCTACTGTCCAACGGAATCTTTGGGCTGGGTACCGAATTCGATACTTTTTAGGCACAGACGGAATTGCCTCTAATTTCAATCCCTAAGGAGTAAATATCATCAGCGTCAGTGAGCCAATCAGCATGCAGTTTCATTTAGGAACGTGTATCAGAGTCACAGTGTTGCTATGGCTACAGGTATCGGAAATATTGGAAATGATTCTCAGCCCTACTGAATAAAGACCTTCTCTTAGCATGTCTTCAGTAAACAAAAATCTCTTTTTTTGTTGTTGCTCTTCTCAGCCGACTCCTTTGAGACCATGCTAAAGTCGTTGCTAGGTTACCAGTCGGGAATGGGAGGCGGGGCCACCGAGACCATAATAAGGAAGAAGGTGTACGAAAGTGGCGTCAACAACATGTTGAAGAACAACTTCCCGCTTGTGCTCAAGGTTTGTATCCCGTTATTCTTTTGCAAAACGTTCACGCCTCTCTCTGAGATGATGCCTTCAGGAACATTTCCAGATAGAATTGGCTTTTGTCTCATGTTTAGAATTTGTGTTTGTAATTTCTTAACTTTTTTTTTAGTTCCATTGTTTTTTTTGGGCTTGCTCATTTTCATTTTTTGGGTCTTATTTGAACAATTTTTTTCTCACGTGAAGCACTTTGTCTATAAAAGGTTATTATTTAGTACTGATCTGATACCAGTGTGTATTATCATGTTATGACAGCTGTGTAATACCATCCCTGTATGGATGTCATATGATTTCTATCGAAACTCTTTGTGAAACATCAACACACCAAAACAGTGAAGGCCACAGTTTTTTGTTTTTTTTAAAGATTTTTTTTTTTTGATAATTTTTTTGGGGGCTTTTCCACCTTTTAATGGACAGGACAGCAAGGGGAGAAAAGGGGGATTACTTTAAAGTAGTTTCTCCAGGGTTGAAGTACATGGTATAGGATCAGTGAATAAACTCCAGTACTTTAGACCGTGTCAGATGCTTTTCTGATACCAGTATCGGTTTTATTATATATTTTTATTATATGTTTTTGAAACCTCGTTTCCCGTAGCTGTCGGAGGAGCTTGTAGGAAAGTGGAAGTCGTTCCCGGACTCCCAGCACACCCCCCTGTGTGCCCACCTGCTGGGTCTGGCCATGAAGACGGTCACCCAGCTGGCTCTGGGCGAGAGTTTCCAAGACGACGCCAAGGTCCTCTCCTTCTGCAAGAACCACGACGCGGTGAGAGGAACCCCCCCACCCCACGCCCACCCCCGTCCTAAATTGCTTTGTGTGCATTGGATTCTGGTCTCTTTCTCTGCTCCTGTGGGTTTATGTTACATTTAATATACTGGGTTGCATAAGTTCACACATCCATGCTAAAGTTGACTAAGAGGAATATAAATTAATTAAAAAAATTAGGAAAAATGGAAACTTTAAGGAGACCAATTTTCTTTGTGAATGAGTAATGTATCATAAATAAATAAACGTTCTTCCTTAAATTGGCATGGTTTTATGATCTTATGGAAAGTTCCCCATGCTTATCTCTAGGTATGTATGTAACGATGTGGGGGGGTTATTTGATTCCATGATCCATGTAATAACTGGCCTTTAATAATAAATATCTGCCTGCCTCTATGGGAATTTAACATAGGGGGGTGTATACTTATTCCCCCTGTATTTTGAGGCAAGGCAGCTTTATCTGTAGAGCACATTTCAGCAACAGGGCAATTCAAAGTGCTGTACACAAAATCAGTTAAACAGATAAAACACAAGTACAAACAGTTAAAAATCATAAGCATTAAAAACCGGTAAAACACATGAATAGACAGTTAAAAAAAATAGACACATAAAACACAAGAATAAAAGTTACAGTGCAGCATAAGAAAGAAATGAGCATTAATTTAAAAAGGCAGCATCAAAAAGGAAGGTCTTCAGCCTTGATTTAAAAGAACTGAGAGTAGCAGCGGACCTGCAGGTTTCTGGGAGTTTATTCCAGATATGAGGACATAGAAACTGAAAGCTGCTTCACCCTGTTTATTTCTGACTCTGGGGACAGAAAGTAGACATGTCCCAGATGACCTGAGAGGTCTGGGGGGGTCATAGTGTAGTAGTAGACCTGTCCCAGATGACCGGAGGTCTGGGGGGTGTCATAGTGTATTAGCAGATCAGAAATGTATTTTGGACCTAAACCGTTAAGGGATTTATAATACAAGAGTCTTTGAAATCAATTCTTTGAGACACAGGAAGCCAGTGTAAAGACTTCAGAACTGGTGATGTGATCCTCTCTTGGTCTTAGTGAGGACTCGAGAAGAACATTTATTTTTTTATTTAAAATACATCATTTATTCACAAAGAAAATTGGTGTCCTTAAAGGTTGGATTTTTCCTTTTTTTTTTTTTATTAAGCCGTTAAGATCAATTTCCAAAAGATGAATTTTTAGTCAGCTTTAGCATGGGTTCATAAACTTATTATGCAAGCCACTGTATAATGAACACTAATATTGGGTAAATATACCATACTTGTCATATTGCCTCTGATAACCCACCTTTGATTTGGCTCATGCATTTATTAATATTGTAGTTTAAAACGTTGAATTCCATACATACGAATTATGCAGCCACATCATCTCCGGGTCAAGTGGTCAACATGAACATAGTTTTATTGGTCTCGTCCCTCCAGGACGTTTTCATTTGTCACACTCCAGACATAACGGAGGCCCCCCCCCCCCCCCCCCCCCCACTAGCCAGTGCAACCCCCCTATTATAATTTGCTTTACATATATAAAGACATTTGCACCATTAAGTGATGCAGGAAAACTTTGCTTCATTGTTGAACCCAAAGTTTCCAGATAATCCATGTCTCCTTACTTATTTGTTGACCCGTCTCATTTTAACGCACTCTAAACCTGCTCAAACAGATGTTATAACAGGTCACTTGAAGTTGTTTTTTCCTCTTCTGACTCCGCAGATCTGGTCAGAAATTGGAAAGGGCTACTTGGACGGCTCCCTGGAGAAGAGCTCCAGCAGGAAAGGACGTTACGAGAAGGGTAACTTTTTATTCTCAGCGTTTGCGGAACTGATGTCACGTACCGGGGGTCCTCAAACGCATCACTCCAAGGTCCCGAGGTCTGGACTTATTGGAACATACAGTACATCCAAGTTGAGTTCTCGGTTTTCCCGCTCAACATTTGTCCTGATTAAGGTATTGTTAGAAAGACGTATGTAAACATCGGTACCCTATTCTCCTCGGGCTGGTCACTTTTGACGGTTTTGTCGCTTTTTTTCAACGTCTTTGTCGCTTTTTTCAAACGTTTTGTCACTTTGTAGAAGTTTTTGGCGTTTTTTAAAAGTTTTTGGCGTCTTTCTTGTCGTTTGTGAAGACGTTTTTGTCATCGTTCATGATGTTTTTGTCCCCCTTTTGCTCCTTTTTTCCCCCAACTTATTATTTCAACATATTTGTCACTTCTTTTCACTGTCTTTGTCGCTTTTTTCAAACGTTTTGTCACTTTGTAAAAGTTTTTGTTGTCTTTTTTTGCCGTTTGTGAAGAGGTTTTTGTTGTCATTCATGATGTTTTTCTTCCCCTTTTGCTCCTTTTTCCAACTTATTATTTCAACGTATTTGTCACTTTTTTCACCGTCTTTGTGGCGTCTTTGTCGCTTTTTTTCAATGCCTATGTCGCTGTCTTCACTGTCTTTGTCACTTTTTTTTTTAAACGTCTTTGTCAATTTTTTCAACATCTGTCACTTTTTTCAAACGTTTTGTTGCTTTGGTGAACCTTTTTTGAGGTTTTGTTGTCTTTTTTTGTTGTTTGTGAAGACGTTTTTGTCGCTATTCATGATGCTTTTGTCCCCCTTTTGCTTCTTTTTTTCCCCAAGTTATTATTTCAATGTCTTTGTCACTTTCTTTAACATCTTTGTCACTTTTTCCAAACGTTTTGTCGCTTAATTGAAGTTTTTGCTCTTTTTTTGTTGTATTTTTTGTCGTTTGTGAAGACCTTTTTGTTGCTACTCATGATGTTTTTGTCCCCCTTTTGCTCCTTTTTCCCCAACATATTTGTCGCTTTTTTCACTCTTTGTTACTTTCTTCAACGTCTTTGTCGCTTTGGTGAAGTTTTTGACGCTTTTTTGAGGTTTTTCCCCAACTTATTTGTAACTTTTTTTTGACGTATTTGTCGCTTTTTCCAACGTTTTTGCTGTTTGACATTTTTTTCAGCGTTACTACCAATTTTATTGATCAGTAGAAAATGATTTTAAAAATAGGAAACGTTACACTTTGTCATGTATTGGACTCATAACATAGTGTGAGGTTTACAGGCCGGGTCCGGAATGATTCACCGACCGGCCTGTCGTGCTACGTCATGCTGTCATATATATGTTAAGGCCTGTCATACATGTATGTTGAGGTTTTTTTTTTTTAAACTTGATTCTGTTAAGTCCAGTTTTTTGGCTCGGCCTCTCACACCTCTGCTGTGTGTTGACTTGTGGGCGCAGCGTTGGCTTTCTCCTCCTGTTCAGCTGTGGAGGGACAGGAGGAGACGTTTGTAGAGGCTCAGACGGGATCTCTCTGTGTGGGTAGAGCAGCTTGACTCGAGTCTGAGAGCTGCAGCTCAAGATCTGTACATACAACCAGCGGTGTAGGGATTATTCAGATCCTTTACTCAAGTAAAAGTCCTGCATTGAAAATGTTACTTCAGTAAAAGTGTGTAAGTATCATCAGGAAAATGTAGTTAAAGTAATAAAAGTAAAGAAGTCTCCTCCCATTGTAGAAAGAGTAAAGGATCCAACCAGCTGTGTGTTTAATGGTCTCATCATCTCAGCTGGACTTGTAGGCCGTTATATTGTTGCTAGGTTACTTTATAATAAAACATCTACCCCCCTGTAAGCCCAGTGGGAGTGACAAGCAGCTCCATGTCCGTGCCGAACACACGAAAACGCAGCCAGAGTCAAAAGACAATGTATTTCTTTCTTTCTTTCTTTTGTCCCTCCAGCTCTGTCGGAGATGGAGTCGGTGCTGTTGTCAGTGGCGAAGGAGAGGAAAGCCCAGAGGACGCAGACGGCGTTTGTGGACACTCTGCTCCAGTCCAGCCTCACAGAACGACAGGTAAAATACTGTGGAGGTCACTAACTGGACGACAATCCAGGAAACGGTACAACAACTCAGATGACTCTCACATTAGCTCACACATTACAATATTGCTACTTGCACACCGGCTACTTTATGTTTAATATCATACGTATTTTATTTTGATCTATATGTATAAATACTATGTATGGAGGTTGTAAATGTTATTCTACACTTATATATATATATATATATATATATATATATATATACTGTACATGAACCTTCTCTTCATTCCTATAATTTCAGTAGTTGTTCTGGCATTTTGATGTTTTATCTTATTTTATCACATTTGTTAGTTATTGTTTTTAGTACATTTTCAGTGAGTGAGTGTGTGAGTGAGTGTGTGTGTGTGTGTGTGTCCTTGTATCTTGCTGCTGTAACACAGTAATTTCCCAGTTTGGGATTAATAAAGTGTCTGTATCTGTCTGTCTTTCTGTCCATCTATATTTATATATATCTCTATTTTTATCTGTCTGTCTTTCTGTCTGTCCCTATCTTTATATCTCTTTCGATCGATCTGTCTGTCTGACTATATCTATCTTTCTGTCTATCTACAGTATATATATTTCTATCTATCTATCTATCTATCTATTCCTTTCTATCTATCTATGTATCTATCTACTATCCTTATCTATCTATCTATCAATACATCTATCTATCTATCTATCTATCTATCTATCTATCTCTCTATCCCTATCTATCTCTATTTCTTTCTAACCCTGTCTATCCCTATCTATCTCTATTTATCTCTTTCTATCTCTCTCTCTATCCCTGTCTATCCCTATCTATCAACCCAAAATTCAACTAAAAGATAGTCATATTTCTCAGAAAAGCGCTGCCATTATTTTCCTCTCCGTCTGTTTCAGATCATGGAGGACTGTATGGTTTTCACTTTGGCCGGCGGTGTCATCACGGCCAACTGTAAGTGACAAACCATCGTTAATTCAACCTTTAGGCTACGTTTACACGTGGGCGCCTATTTTCATAAACGGACATGTCAACCTCTCTGTTTTCAAAAATAACATCATGCACAGCTGTCAGTCATCGAGGGGCGGCCCCTCGCTTGCAAAGGCATCGAGTATTTACAAAGACAACAACAGAAAAGAATACGCCAACATAAGACAGATAAAAACAGACATTACAGCTTTCAAACTTTCTGAACTGAACTGTTTATGTAAAAATGTGATCAATAAATAAGGATAATACGGAGTCAAAAGAAAGTACCAGATTTTCTAAATTGTCCAAAAGGCACACGTGACTTGGTTTTAATAAAGTGCCAGCAATGAGGAACACTAAAACTGTTGATTAATACATTATCTACAGCTGCAATTAACACTTATTTTGAATAAAACTACATTCAAATGACCTGTAAAACCGCTCGCGTTGTTCTCAGTTTTAAGTCAGGAGGACGAGAAAGTGAATTTAGATGTTTTCCAGACTTATTATTCAGCCACTTAATATTAAGCCACTGACAGGTACATCATGTTAAAATGCAGCGGTCAGCAAGTATGTCCATAAGTAGTAGTATCCCCCAAAACGCTCCTTTTCTGTGTAAAAATGTTTTTCTTTGTGATCAAATTTGTATTTATTTTTATATATTTAAGGAACAAACAATACACTGAGACGGAGAAGGTGTCCCAGGGCCAAAAATGAATAAATAAAAATAAGATAAAAGAAAAACAGAGGAAAGACCGGAGGGAGGGAGACAAAACAACACACAAACAAAGACACACAAACAAAGACACACACACAGACAGACACAAGACAAGGGACTGAACACCTTCACAAGTTAGAGGTTAGAGGATTCAGCAATGTTCTGCCAAATGTCCAGAGTTTTTTATTTGCGCATGCATGGAGCGGTGTGAAGAGTTCCATATATATCACATCCAAGTAGGACAGGTTTGGATTGTTTCCAACGGGTTGCAATCTTTCTCTCTGCAGCAAACACAGCATGTTTCTGAGTCCCAGACATCTGAAAGGCTGACCGGTCTTTCAGAATCAAGACATTGACACTAACGGTGTAAAAATGTTGTGTTTCGGCAGTGTGTGTCTGGGCACTTCACTTCCTGTCCACCTCAGAAGACGTTCAGGACAAACTGTATCAGGAGCTGGTGGAGGTTTTGGGTTCTGACCCAGTTTCCTTGGACAAGATCCCTCAGCTCAGGTAAGATCTCTTGAATTTGCTTCATGTCTAATAGAGTGAGATCTCCATAGAGACAGAGCCCCCCCCCACCTGAGGGAAACAACTCTCCGCTCTCCATTGACGTGTACTACGTGAAGGCTTCCTCCTCGTCAACTCCGTCTGCTAGCAAACAACAGAAAAATGTCTAAAAGCTGCTGTGTGGTGATATTCACCACCAACACCGTACAGAACCCAGAACTTAAGTTTTTATAATCCGCCGACCTGATAAACGGAGCTGTTAGAAGACAAAAGTGGAAACAGACGTGAGGAACCAGCAGAGAGAATGGGGAGGCGCTAAGCTAACGTTATGTCCGACGTTACGTGTGTTAGCTTAACTTACAGACGTATAGTTAGGTTACAACTAACACTGGGATGTTCATCTTGTCAACAAACTGCTTTATCTTAACTTACAGACACATAGTTAGCCTAAAACTGACATTTGGATATTTGACTTGTAATAAAATGCTTGCTGCAAACGTAACGTCGGCCATAACGTTAGCTTAGCGACTCCCCATTTTCTCTGCTGGTTCCTCACGTCTGTTTCCACTTTTGTCTTCCTAAAAGCTCAGAACAATCAAAAAAGAACACTCAAAAGAATTAATGATAATGTGGTGGCCCCCCTGTTGTACCTCTGAGGACCCCCCTCCAGTTGAAGACCTCTGATCTAGAGAAATTAGCCCCATCTACTAGCCAAATGCTGCCATCCCGATACAGGTAAAAATCACAATATAGCCTGTTTTCATGTGTATGGAAAAGAACCACTTTCAGTGTTTCCTTTAGGATTTTTTTAGCAGTGGGGGTAGGTCTGCCCCCCTCCCCGCCCGCGCTCTAAATTAACACAACTAAGCCACACAGCCTCCACAAAATAAACAAAATATTGCATACTTTTCGCAACACTTTTGATATAAAATTGCGCAATTTGATATTGCAATAACAATATTGAGTCAATATATCATGCACAATATTGGTAACTAACAGAACAACAGAAACTAGAGTTGCGATGGTTGGAAAAGTGGAAAGCCGACCCAAAACGGATTATCATCGTTTTATTTTGTTTCTGTTAGCTTTGAATGAAGTGTGTTTTACGATGCTAAAATGACTGATTATTTACATGGAGTCTGGTGGGTTTAACAAACGCAATTTCCCGGTTGTTTTTTTTATGTTTAAAGAAAAAGAAAGGTCGACCTCCATAGAAATACTTTTCATAATGTTGTCCGACACGCGGCAAAACGAGCACTTTTGTGGACGTAAATTGAAGCTGCACAATTACAAATTAACTTCCATTGTCGCTTGTTTCTCCGCTGCCGACTGCAGGGATCTCGCTTAATACTGGACCAATGCCAGCCACTTAGACATAAAAACACAGGAAATATAGGGTTGAAAAAAACAATGTTACCCTTAACAGAGAGGATTCTGATGTTATCACATTTATGTCCTTGGAAAGATACTGCCAACAGGTCCTCAACGAGACGGTGAGGACTGCCAAGCTGACCCCCATCGCAGCTCGGCTTCAGGGAGTGGAGGGCAAAGTCGATCAACACGTCATCCCCAAAGAGGTATCTGGTTCCCTGCTGTCTGGCTCTCTGCCGCGGTGGAAGAAGTACTCAGTGAAGGATAGAGTCACATGTCAGACCGAGGATGGAAGAAGTATTCAGATCCTTTACTTCAGTAAAAGTACTAATATCACACTGTAAGAACTACTCCGTTGAAAGTAAGTCCTGCATTCAAAATGTTACTTAAGTAAAACTATGTAAGTATCATCAGGAAAATGTAGTTCAAGTTTTAAAAGTAAAGAAGTCTCCTCCCATTGTTTAAAGAGATCCAACCATTTGTCTGTTTCATGGTCTCATCATCTCAGCTGGACCTGTAGGCCGTTATATTGTTTCTAGCTTACTTTATAATAAAACATCAGATTTGTTGTGTGCAGGAATCTTAATGTGTAAAGTAACTAGTAACTAAAGCTGTCAGATGAATGTAGTGGAGTAAAAAGTAGAATATTTCTCTCTGAAATGTAGTGGAGTAGAAGTAGAAAGTGGCATGAAGAGAAAAGTACAAGTACCTCAACATTTGGACTGAAGTACTTAGTTATATTCCACCTCTGGCTCTTAGTGTGTGTATTTCTACTCGGCTCATCATCACTAAACTGTTACTGCCAGACAATCCGTTAATTGTAGTCTTGAGGAGATAAACAATGATTGTACAGGTGATAAAGAAATGGTGAAGGAGTTATGAAAAGAAATGCAAATCATAGTGGTGTGCTGAAGTGTTGTGCTTGCCATATTTCAGACTTTGGTCATCTACGCTTTGGGAGTGGTCCTGCAGGATTCTGACACCTGGAGCGCCCCGTACAGGTTCACTTCACATACATTTACATTGGACAGGGTCATCTGAGCCACTTTCAGAAAAATAGGGCCTGTCAGCCATTAGCCAAAATCCAGAAATCTCTAATTTTCCAAAGTTATTGAGACTGGATTTTGGACATTTCTGCTTATCCATAGACACATAGTCAATTTTATTTGAAACGCCACCTTTGCCTTTGTAGTAACGGCCCTGTGGCTTAATATTAAAATAAGTTTTCTCAGAATTGTTGGTGTCTTTCTAGTTCAATAATTCTGTGTTTTCCTCTATCATGATTACCAATTGAATGCAAAGACTCAATTCCAGTTACACACTCACTGCACGCCATGTAAAAATACAATAGATATAAAAATGACTGAACAAAGGAATTCATAAATAAATAAAAGAATGTGTAACCTGGCCCTAATGGAGGGCTTTACATGCCACCTTGGGGTTTTCACCCAAAGAGTTTAATATTTATAAATAAAATAGTTTGATCGCATCACAGAGTAGGGTTTATCGTTCAGGTTTTAAATATCGATCGATGTCCCAATTTCTGATACAGTTGTTACTGTAACATCCCTCAGGTTTGACCCAGATCGCTTTGAGGAGGAGTCCACCAGGAAGAGTTTCTGTCTGCTCGGATTCTCAGGGAATCAAACATGCCCGGAACTCAGGTAAAGAATACTCACACTAAAACCTGTTTAAAGTGCCCATATTGTGGGGAAAAAAACACTTTTTCTGGGATTTGGGGGGTTATTTTGTGTCTCTGGTGCTTCCACACACATACAAACCTGGGGGGAAAAAAAACACCTGTGGTGTTCCGAGTGAGATACGGTTTCTGAATGTCCTCTGTCTTCAGTCTCCGGGCGAGCTGGTCAAAATCGGCAGGGCCGTCTACGCCATCGGCTAAAACATTTTAATATTCCCACCTGGGAGAGACGTTTACTCTTTCTGTCCACCATCCTCTGTGGCTAGTGGATTTTAAAATCCACTAGCCACAGGCTTTTTACCAGCTGATTTGTTTGCTGCATAAAGGTGAAATACAGGAAATGAACAAGCATCATACACATTTGAATGCTGTCAAGTTATTACCAGAGATGGAATAGAAGTGTGGTGCCTCACTCTGTAGCTAAAACTGGGAGCTCAACACACAGGGTGAAAAGAGGAGCTGCAGCAATGTGCATGCGATGGCGTCGCCACCCCGTGTTCCCCTTCTAGCCCCGCCCCTGCCTACGGCGGGCCAGTATCCCAGTAGTGGTTAGGATTCACTCTCTGTGTTTGATGTCCTGCGTACTTCAGTTACATTTTCACGATCCGTTACATTCGGTCTCTGACAGGTTTGCCTACACCGTCGCTACGGTCCTGCTCAGCACGTTGGTGCGCCAGCTGAAGCTTCACCCGTTGAAGGGACAGGTCGTGGAGGTCCGATCTGAGCTGGTATCCACACCTAAGGACGAAACCTGGATTACCGTCAGCAGAAAAGGCTAGAACTATTCTTTAAAAAAAAAAAAAGAAACTGCAGGGGGGCGGAGCTTTTTCTAAAAAATATAGATATATACTGTACATATATAACATCTTGATTAAAGGAATTGCCAATACAGTGTTTTTTAAATGTTGGGGATCCAGTCTGCCAGAGAAACATCTTTTCTCACATTAACGCCTGTCTTTCTAAACAACATTATGATGGAAGGGGATGGGAAGAACTAAGGTCCAGTATTAAGCGAGCTCGCTGCAGTCGGCATCAGAGAAACAAGCTACAATGTAAGTTAATTGGGCAATATGCACACCTTCAATTTACGTCCGCTAAAAGTGCTTGTTTTGCCGCTGACAGCCTCAGATTAATATTCTTAGTTTCTGCCATTATTATGGAAAGGATTTTTTTTTTAAACATAAAATCATCCACAAAATTTGCTAAGTCAACCAAACTCCATGTAAATAAACAGTATTTTTAGCATTGTAAAATACACTTCATTCAAAGTCGACAGAAACAAAGTAAAACTAAAAAAAGCCGTTTTGGGTCGTCTTTCCACGTTTCCGACCATCACAACTCTAGTTCTGGTTGAAATAAACGCATAGCTTACCGATTCACGTAAAAAATATGTTGGCTCTATACACGCTAAAAGTATTACTTTTTTAAATGGAGTCTGGTGGGTTCAGCCTTAGCGCCTTCAGAGCTGTTTCTGGTTAAACAGAAAGGTCTTAAAGAGATTTTAAATGTCTATCTCTGTAGGGATCCTTTCCATAATGTTGTCAGACATTTGGAATAATAATCTCAGCCTGTCAGTGGCAACAACAGAACATTAGTGGACCAAATTGATGATGCACATTTGCCCCATAGAGTAACATTGCAGCCCGGTCTGTGGGTGCCGGTTAGTGTTCACGCTTAATACTGGACCGATGTCAAAGATTGTTGATCTTATCAGTCACTTACACACAAAAACATAGGAAAATAGGGTTGAAAAAAACAGTAGTTAGTCTTTAATAAGCATCAGTCCGGAAGGCTTTTTCCCAATTTGATGGATTTGTTTGTATGGAAAATACTGTGGTGGTGCAACTAGGACTAGTTGCACCACCACAGTATTTCCATAGATGTCTTTCTGGTGCTTAACTTGTTCAGAAATCTGAGGCCTTAAGCACATTGTTAGCTTTTCTGTTCACAGTTTGGATGTGCACTCATTGAAATATGTTCAAGTGGGGGAACTCTGTGGTTTAATACTCTATGTAAAGAAAAACAACTTGTTCTGTCAAATGTTTTTCTCTATAATTCTTTGTGCAGTTGCCTTGAGTGACAAAACTCCCAATAACATGTGGCTCTTCGTGGCCTTTAGACATTTCATTCCTTTTTTTAAACACTGTTGCATCTTACATTTTTATTAAATACGTATGAGGATTTAGTATGTGTTGTTCTTTTGTTTGAATTTGCCCTAAGTAACAAGTTTCTTAACCCTTGTGTTGTCCTCCCAGGTCAAAACTGAAAATGAACAATTGTTTGACGTTTTTTTGACAAATTTGTTTCACTTTATGATGCTTTTTTTCAACATTTTCTTCATTTTTGTAACTCTACCATCAGTATAATGTACACATCACTAACACCAATATATCACCACTAGTTTTACATTATTTTCTTTTTCAAATTCATGGTCAAGAAACGTCATTTATATGAATTATATAATTTTTTTTTCTTTTGCCAAAGTTTTTTTTGGGGGGGGGGAATAAAACACCCCAAATTTAATAAAGTAGTGAACTGATCCTTTGCTTAACTTGCAAGAAGCGTTATATGGAACCATCCATGTAATATTTGGATGAAAGAATCCCAAATTTCGGATGTAGAAACTTTTAAAAAACAGGGCAAATTTGACCCGAGGACAACAGGAGGGTTAAATCAAAGAAATAAGTAATTACTTAATTATAAAAAAGAAAGTTTAGTTTGTATCAGTGGAGAATAGCAGTGTCACTCGTTCCGGTTTCAGCCCGAATATGGACTTTTTTTTTTACTGACATTATTACAGACACCCTTTATCAGCTAATATGTGCTTCTGAAGGGCCCTTGGGCAAGACTGTGTGTCCTCACATGATCCAGGTCTGGTGCTCTAAATAAGCTTGTGAAATAATCAATAAAAAAATAAAAAAAATGATCATCCAAGGGAGATGACATTTTATTACTAATATTTTATTCACGGAGTTTGGTATCCCTGAACTGGAAACTAATAAAAAATGTAAATACATTATATCCTTAACACACAAGCATTTTTGCCAATTGGGAGTGTGCTGGAATGCATTTCTTATTCATTTTGGGAACCCCTGCTCTCCACCAGGAGAGCCCTGCAGTACCGCATACAGCCGGGGTGGCGCCAGAGAGACATCCCCACACATACACACGACATATACACACATACACTCACGCGCCGCTCCGCTAAAGATGTGAAAATGGCGGAGCTACAAATGCTTCTGGAAGAGGAGATTCCAGCAGGACGAAGCGCACTACTAGACAGTTTCACCAATTTGGAAAGAGTAGCGGAGTACTGCGAAAGCAACTATGTCCAGGTAGGCTGCGACATGTGTGAAAGAGAAGACGGTGTAGTTTGTCTGTTTTTGACATCACGCTGGGGCGAACTGATGCTAGGCTAGCTGTTGCTAAGCTAGCTGTTGCTAGCGCTGCCGATGTAATGGGGGAAAAACAACCCAGTGCCAAGACATTCTAACATATAAGTTGTAAGGCCTCAACACTGCTTATGTGTAGGCTCATCTTTCCGTCGTATTAACATTGTGTGTGGCTCGTACGTTCACCGTGGGCTATCGCGTTAGCCAGCTTGCTAGCCAGCTGCTCGGCATCACCCCACGGTGTAAATAATCAAACAGGCACCGTGAAAATCAATTGATCTGCTCTCTGTGGGATCAATCGCTGCCTCCACGGACAGCTGGTGTGATGCAGGACGTGGTCTCAAGCCAGATTAACATGTGATGAGCTTTGGTTCTACAGAAGATTACTAACAACCACTGACATATGATGTTGGACTGCAACACTGCGACTCTGCTCTCAGCGTTGCATCAACATAATACAGGTGATTGATGGGTTTTAACCCCACGAAAACGCTCATTTTAAAGCCGACGTACAGCTATGATTTCCATAGTCCATTCATGCATTGCTCTTCAGGTTGGGAGAGACAGTGTAATGTTGCCTCTCTGAACATTTTCTGTGAAAGACGTGACTCATTTTTCAGTTGACTTGCATAGCATTCGCGTGTGGCGTGTGCGTTGTCGTTGTGTGGGTGTGTGTGTGTGTTTGGGTGTGTGTGTTTGTGTGTGTTGTGTGTGTGTGTGTGTGTGTGTGTGTGTGTGTGTGTGTGTGTGTGTGTGTGTGTGTGTGTGTGTGTGCGCGCGCTCTCAATCCCATTCAGAGCTTCTGATGTGTAGTGCTCTGCAGGTGGGAGCAATGTTGGTCACCGGTCGCCGGGGTTGTAATGTGTTAGTTAGGAGAGGTTTTGACAAGGTGTGATACTGAGATCTGCCACCCCTGATGAACAGGTCTGACAGGTTGCTCTGTGAAGGCGGCGGCGGCCCTTGGATGATCATGGCAGCTTGCTGTCTTGGCCGTCTGCCCTGGTTTCATCTCATCCTGCAAGGTTTTCTCAGCTGCTGTCAGATGGGCATTACCACTCACAGATCAGCCACACAGAAGTATTTGTTGGAAGGGATATTTAGTGGAATACTTCACTTCTCATTCACAACATGCATGTCTATCAATCTAGGTTTATTAGACACTTGTTGTAGGGATCTGCAAAACTCAGCTTTATCCGTTAGCAGGCAAATAAAACGCTGATGCAGATAATCTAAGCCCTAATTAGTTGAATTTAAGGTGGTTTTCATAATCTTGTTAAATAAGATAGACTAATAAATTATAATGCAATTTCCCCCCATACACTTTGTGTCTCTTTCTGGGTTTTTGTGTCTGTTTGCAGTCGTGTTGCGTCTCCTTTTGGTCATTTTTGTTTTCTGTGGGGTAGTTTTGCGTCTTTTTTCCCCTAATTTTGCACGGTCACCATATCTGTCTGAAATTTTGGAAAAGCTAGAGCAGATATTAAATACTTAACCCCTCAAAAAGCTAGAAGAAGTCCAACTACAGTCATCAGATGTGAGAAAAGTCTCTAAGGGCGTTTTCACACCTGTAGTTTGTTAGCTTTGGTCCGAATCAGATGGTGAGTTAGTAAACCTGGAGCGATTTGCCCTGGTCGGTTTGGTTTGATTTCACACCTGGAAAAATCCAAGTGGACCAAAATGTGCCATTACAAATCAGGCAAGAAAGTCCACTCCTCTTATTGGTCGTTTATGTTTGGGAGGCAAGAAAGTAAATGAGCTTGACCACAGTCTGTTTCTGTGATAGAAACACTACATGCTGCTACAGTTTTCTGATCTGCTGCACCTACAGGAACTACAGGAGACATTAGCTCATACTGCTAAGCTACCTGACTACAGGAGACATTAGCTCAGACTGCTAAGCTACCTGACTACAGGAGACAGTAGCTCAGACTGCTAAGCTACCTGACTACAGGAGACATTAGCTCAGACTGCTAAACTACCTGACTACAGGAGACAGTACTCAGACTGCTAACTACCTGACTACAGAGACATTAGCTCAGACTCCTAAGCTACCTACTACAGGAGACAGTAGCCTCAGACTGCTAAGCTACCTGACTACAGGAGACATTAGCTCAGACTGCTAAGCTACTGACTACAGAGACAGTAGCTCAGACTGCTAAGCTACCTGACTACAGGACATTAGCTCAGACTGCAAACTACCTGACTACAGGAGACAGTAGCTCAGACTGCTAAGCTACCTGACTACAGGAGACAGTAGCTCAGACTGCTAAGCTACCTGACTACAGGAGACAGTAGCTCAGACTGCTAAGCTACCTGACTACAGGAGACATTAGCTCAGACTGCTAAGCTAACTGACTACAGGAGACATTCTCAGACTGCTAAATACACACCTGACTACAGACACATTAGCTCAGACTGCTAAGCTACCTGACTACGACACATTAGCTCAGACTGCTAACTACCTACTACAGGAGACATTAGCGCAGACTGCTAAGCTAACCTGACTACAGGAGATTCGTACTCAGACGGCTAAGCTACCTGACTACAGGAGACATAGCGCAGACTGCTAAGCTACCTGACTACAGGAGACATTAGCTCAGACTGCTAAGCTAACTGACTACAGGAGACATTAGCTCAGACTGCATATCTACCTGACTACAGAGACGTTAGCTCCGCCTGCTACTACCTGACTACAGGAGACATAGCTCAGACTGCTAAGCTACCTGACTACAGGAGACTAGCTCAGACTGGTAAGCTACCTGACTACAGGAGACATTAGCTCAGACTGCTAAGCTACCTGACTACAGGAGACGTTAGCTCAGACTGCTAAGCTACCTGACTACAGTAGACATTAGCTCAGACTGCTAAGCTACCTGACTGACCCCTAGCCCTTGGCCCTCATAACCGAGTGGTAAGGGCTAGGATGCCGTCTGCAAGTGTGTGTATGTCAATAGCGTGGGTTTTGACTACAATGTCATATGTACGGTATGTATATATTTTATATCTTTTTATGTTCACTTTGGTGGTGGTGGTGCAGCAGATGTTTTTATCTGTGTAGGCTACTACTTAGATCTGTTTGCAGTAAATAATGAATGGCTACAACATAAACGCATGACTCACTCCCATAGTTGCTTTCCAGCATATTTTGATTTAAGAAACTTTTGCTCGTTTGAGCAGATCAGCTGCAGGGTGTCCTCCTGCGTCCCTGTGTGATACAGGACGGTGTATATAGTATAAAGTGGACTAGCTGCTGTGTCCTCCTGTGTGATACAGGACAGTGTATATAGTATAAAGTGGACTAGCTGCTGTGTCCTCCTGTGTGATACATGACGGTGCATATAGTATAAAGTGGACCAGCTGC
>NC_045756.1:7877602-7899213 GCF_008692095.1 Etheostoma spectabile
CCTGCGTCCCTGTGTGATACAGGACGGTGAATATATAAAGCACGTATTGATGTCTCTAAAGCAAGTACTGTTGTAGTACGGAGTATCCATATACACTGGTGCTGATATCAAAGCTTTTAAGAGTCTGGATGCTACCAGGTCTTCATAGCTGGGTTACAGGTACGCAATGCTACGCTACCCATACTGGCAAAGATAAGACATCAGTCTAGGGTTTCTTTTGTATTAGCATATAATCTTTACTTAAGTAAAAATGCATGTGACCCGTAGCCTATATTTTTAGAGGACATGGTCGGCCTTGGCTACCCACATAGCGTTGGTCACGGGGGGGGCAATACAACCTTCTAATGGAGCCTGGATTCATCTCGGCTCTGGGAAGTGCCGTCATTAATTATCTATCACATGTCACATTTCATACAGTTTGTGTTTGACCTTATACATTATTTCTGTTCACCCAAGCTTTTAATTTGATAAACACATTTCCATTTAACAATTGGGAGTAGAGACTATCCTGTTTTGCTTCCCGATTCCGATACCAATGTGTCATATATTTTATGTTTCTCAGACATAAAATACAACCTTCTGTGGCTAGCAGGTTGCTGGTCCCCTCCTTCCAGAAACGATATCCCCCAAGATCAACAAAAAGTCTCTCTCTCTCTGCCCCGCAGGTAGCAGCTACTCTCATGACTTCTGCCACATGAACCGGTTTGTCTTCATGCTCTAAGCAAATGCTGCACCCTCCACGCCTTTAAAGGATGCTGTTCACATGCAGGCTGGGTTTGATGATTTGTTGGATTGGATTGCAAATGGCTCTTGCATCACAAGCCCATGCACATAGAAGGGAATAGACGTACATAGATGCTGCTTGAAGCTTATTATTGTTAGGGCCGGGGATTGAATTCTGGACTTTTTAGGCACTGACCAAGTTTTGAAAAATGCCTCGTTATTCAATACCCAATTTTAATTCCTAAGGAGTAAATGTCAATTGCTCAGTGAGCCAATCAGCACGCAGGATGGTTCTACCAAGCTGTAATAATTTTTGTGATTGGCTGTCTAACCTAGAGCCCGGCCGATAAAGGATTTTTTAAAGGCCAATACAGATATTTGGTGGTTTAAAAATCTGATATATATCGGCCCATATATATTTTAAGGCCGATATTAATACAAATATTTGGTGGTTTAAAAAGCTGATGTGTAAGCCGATATATATTTTTTTAAGAAATCCAGAAATGCATAACAAAACACAGATTCCCCTAACACAAGTTATTTATGAGTTGTCACTAAAATAACACGATGATGTAGTTTAAAAATAAACTTGTCACAACAAAACATTCAAATATATTAAAGTTCTGAAGATATGAAACTTAGTGCCCTCTGGTGGACTTTCCAATGGCTACACTCATAACATGGTGGAAGGGTGTTTTGCCCGTTTTATTTATTTTTTAAATATTGATTTATCAGCCATTATAAAGCCGATATAGATTGGGTTCACGCAGTAGGAGCTGGACAATAAATACAAAGATATTTCTGGAACCGTCATGTGCAGAAAAAAATCTTTAACACAAAAGGGACAATTTCAAGCGGTCCCCCTTAACGTCTCACGGGAGGCTTTGGAATTTGGTTTCCCGTAATTCGAACCATGTTGGACATGTTGTCAATATCTTAGGATGCAACAGAACACAAAAATCTATAGGAAGTCCTGGATTTTTTTGTGGGGCGGAGGTGTCCTGACAGTCGCAATTTAAATTAAAAAGAGGAGAATAAAGTCAGTCGGTCACTCAATATCCAATCGCAACCCAAAAAAGCTGCTGGGGCCCAGACTGGGCTGTAATCAATCTGCTGCCATGCTATGCACACCGGAGGAAGGGCATTCTGGTTTGGAAACAGATAATGACCCGTTTTGTTTCAGGGCTGCAACCCTCATCCATTACTCTGCCGAGGATTTTCCCAGATTTATCGATTTAAAATGTCAGAAAATATTGATTTGAAAATAGTTGATTTGAAATGGCTCGTTTTGTCTTCCACCAGTCCCAAACCCAAAGATAATCAGTTGACTGTAACGTAAGACGAGTCCAACGTCCTCACATTTTGAGAAGCAGGAAGCATCAAATGTTTTGCTTGTAAAATGCCTCCAAAGATTCCTGGCCGTCATAGGCGTTGAGTTTTGGGGGGGGGGGATAGGTGCGCGTACCAATCAGATTTCTTCATGAGTCATTTTGTACGCACCACTTTTTTTTTTTTTTTTAATCCCGAGCTCAGTTTAGTTTAAAAAATAAGTTCAGATCAAACATAATTCTTGAGCGACAGATGCCAACAAATCCACAAAAACCTTTGTTTTTAACCCCCCCCCCCCCCCACAGGACAGGCCCAGGGTGATTCAGAGTGACACAGCCGCTCTGCGCTAGCTGCGTGCTTCTCTCTTCTTATTTATGGTTTGCAAGCATTTGTGTAGTGGAGATGACCGTGGAGTAGTCAGTATCCTGTTTAATTATTGCTCAAATCTAATGCTGAATT
Source organism: Etheostoma spectabile (assembly GCF_008692095.1). Taxonomy (NCBI): domain Eukaryota; kingdom Metazoa; phylum Chordata; class Actinopteri; order Perciformes; family Percidae; genus Etheostoma; species Etheostoma spectabile. Next base: position 7,880,114 of record NC_045756.1, read on the forward strand.
TAGGAATAGTTGCGATGATGACGATGATGATGATGATGGGGATTGCATGCTTTCACGTTTTCAGAATGCCTGATGTAGGTTGGATGGATACATATTGTTGTGAATTGAGAGCAGTCAGCTCATGATGTGCTGGTGCGTTCATCTGTGCGACACATGTTTTTGCTGTTTCCATCTTGGTGAAATTTGTAGTGCAGAACTTGAAGAAGTTGTGTGTAGATATGGTTGATTGGTCAAGATATGGGAAATGAATCAAAATATTAGCAAACATTAGCTCCTCTGAGTCTGATGTCACGTGATGTCAAATTCAATTTAAATCTGCAAAAGTGCTTGTTTTGCCTCTGACAGGCTCAGATTAGACATTATGGGAAGGATTTTTAAGGATGTCAACCTTTCTAAGAACCTTTTTTCAAGCATAAAAACATTTGTGCAATTTTGTTTGCTAAAGCCACCAGACTCCATGTAAATAAAAAGTAATTTTAGCATAGTAAAATACACCCCATTCAAAGTCGAAAGAAACAAAATAAAACTTTTAAAAGCTGTTTTGGGGCGTCTTTCCACTTTTCCAACAATTGCAACTGTAGTCTTGGTTGAAATAAAACACATAGTTTACAGATTTACATGTGAAAATATGTCTGCTCGATACACGTTAAAAGTGCTGATTATTTGAACGGAGTCTGGTGGGTTTGGCGATTTACAAAGCAGTTTGTTCCCATCAGTCACTTACACTCAAAAATAGAAAAAAAGTGTCCAGGTTAGAAGCAAAAAACATTTGGCGATTCATTGATAATAGTAAATAGATATACTGTACATTTACTTATACATTCAGGGTCAGTAAAGAACCCAGTTTCCCAGCAGAAACATTAGCGGATCCATCTGCCCTTTGATGCTCTTGTTGAGGTGCCCACGCAGCCTCAGAAGCCTTCTTTAACACTGGCTGCAGCTCTTTTACTGGCTGCTCTCTCCCCACTTTTTTTTTTTTTTTTTTACTTAAAATATACTGAAACCTTTGATGCAGCAGTTTCCCTCCATCCTGCTGGTGTTTTAAATTTTTCAGATGCATAACTGGATCTGGTCCAGGATTGTTAATTTTCGGATCCATAAGATATTTTAGAATTAAAAATAACGAGAAATACAGCATGCAGTAGAAATCAGCAGGAATACAATGTTTTCCCTAGTTTTGTGAAAGACTTAGGTGCATCTGTCCTTTAGAAAATGTTGGGATATTTCACACAAAAATGCAATTTCCCCACACATTTTGTGTCTCCTTGTGGGTTTTTGCGTATGTTGTATTTTTTATTTCAGGGTCGTTTTGGGTCTTTGTTGTCATTTGACGTCCCTTTTTGGAGTTTTTTTTTTTTTTTTTTACCCTCATTGCTCTTCGACAGTCTTCTTCCTTTGCAAATTCTAAAATTGAAATGTGTCTAATGTCCCTCTTCTATGTTCTTCTTTTCTCACTCATTCAGTCTCCAGATAAGCAGAGGGCGCTGGAGGAGACCAAGAACTACACCACCCAGTCTCTTGCCAGCGTCGCTTACCTGATCAACACACTCGCCAACAATGTCCTCCAGATGCTGGACATCCAGGCCTCGCAGCTCCGCCGCATGGAGTCCTCCATCAACCACATCTCACAGGTTACCAAAAATTACCCAAATTTGGCAAGATTAATGACTACTCCCCCTTTTAGATTAGATCACAGACAGCTGGGGCTGGGTACCACATTCAATACTTTTTTTTCAATTGTTTTTTAGGGCTTTTCCCTTTTTATTATGAAGTGACAGTGGATAGACATGAAAGGGTGAGAGAGATTGGGGGATGACATGCAGCAAAGGGCAATAGGTCGGACTCAAACCTGCGCCGTTGCATGACTCAGCCAGCATGGGGCAAATGCCCTTACTGGGGGGGGCTAGAGGCCGCCCCGATTCAATACTTTTTAGGCACAGGCTGAGATGCCTCTAAAGTATCGAGTATCGGAAAATGCCTTGTCATTAGCATAGAGCTGGGCAATATATTGATATCATGATATGAGACTAGATATTGTCTTAGATTTTAGATATCATAATATCGTAATATGGCATAAATGTTGTCTGTTTTTAAATGCTGCATTACAGTAAAGTGATGTCATTTTCTGATCTTACCAGACTGTTCTATTATTGGCCTTTACCCATTTAGTTGTATCACATTACTGATGTTGTGAAAAGCACCAATAGTCAACACTACAATATTGTTGCGGTATCGAAATTGAGGTATTTCGTCTAAAATATTGGGATATACAGTATTTATTGATATATATCGCCCAGCTCTAACGCAGCATGCTTCAACTGAGATCTGATAACGTCTGTGATTGGCTGCCTAACGTGACACATCGTAGAGACACGCAGGAAAAACTCTGCGTTGTACAGAGACAGCTCACGCAGTAGGAGCTGAAAATTAAATTAAATGAAAAGATTTGTGTAATTTTGCAATGCTTTTCTTTTTGTTTTTCTTTTGTTTAGGAACTGATATCAAAGTCAAGGCATAGGTATCGGTACCAGTATCAAAAATATTGTGAACAATATCCAGCCCTAGTGACAGATAAAATGAAGCACCTCTACAACACATAAAAATAGCAGGTTTTTTCAAGTTGGAATTAAGCCAAAGACTGAAATTAAACAAACTCTCCTGCCCTCTACGTCCTCAGACGGTGGACATCCACAAAGAGAAGGTAGCCCGGCGGGAGATCGGCATCCTCACCACCAACAAGAACACGTCTCGCACACACAAGATCATCGCCCCAGCCAATCCCGAGAGGCCTGTGCGCTACATCCGCAAGCCCATCGACTACAGCATGCTAGACGACATGGGCCATGGAGTCAAGGTAGCCATTTGTTCTTTTCCCCCTTTAATTCTGTCGATGAGACTAAATTGTGTGGATAAATCACTGCTGTAAACGTTAAGGTCTTAATTAAAGCCCTCTAGTAATGGTACTTAGAGTGAAACAAAAGGAAAACACTAGCAATTTATAAAAGTTAATATAATTCTCAGTCTTTTGAGAAAAAAAAAAGGTTTCATGTTGCTCTAGAGCAGCGGCTTTCTATTTCGAAATAATTATAGGAAGGAAAAAACAAAATCTGGAAATTTAGACCCAAATCCGTAAGATTAAATGTCTGGCATTGAGTAATGAAAGTCTCCCATCTCAAGGGGCGGAACCAAGCATGCATTTTGAAAATTTCCCTGCATGCAATTGGATAACACTACGACCAATCACATCAACACACGGGGTGAAGTATCCAGAGGCCCGTATGCTTAGCTACCATCGGTAGATTAGACTGTCCTCATCTGTTCAGCTCGCCTCTAGCCCCGCCTATATCAGATACACCAATGTTATTGGTCCAGCTCGCCTCTGGCCCCGCCTATATCAGATACACCAATGTGATTGGTGCAGCTCGGCAGCAACATAATCAAATTATAGAACCATATAGGAGACTTTCTGGTCTCCATCACCTAATTAATACTAAAGACGCACTGGCCGCACCACCCAGAGCTACGGGAGAAGCTGGAGAGGCGGAGCTTTCTCCCCACCCAATTACGCAAGTAAAGAAATGCTTGATCAAGGGTCCGACCCGGCCGTGGGGCGAATTCGGGCTTGGGCAGAGAATCTAAACCCTAATCAACATTACTTCGAGCATATACATCAGCTTGTAGCGGGGGGGGGGGGGGGGGGGGGGGGGGGGGGAAAGCTGATCGTGACACACCTAATTTGAATATTCCCTATTTTGTCAGATGTTAAAAACAAATGTCTGCAAGTTGTCGTTGTGTCGGTTAATCACTGCAGGACGTCTCATGAAAAAGGACTTTTAGAGGTCAATCAATCACTATTGGGTTTCAGTGGCAAGTAATGAAAGTAAAAATCAATGACTCGTCTGGAAACCGTCACCTAGGACATACATCCGGCTAAATATACCTCACAGATTCCTGTGCAATGATGTTTTTATCTAATAAAATGGTGAAAGAGGCTAGTTTCCTGCTGACTTTCTGAACAAGGACAAGCCTTTGTTTGTTTTTTTTCTCCAGAAAAATCCAATCCTTAGCCTCAACCTTACAAAGACCTCAAAGAACAAAGTCCTCTGATTTTAACACTGGGTCTACTGTTGTCTGAATTTGGATGTTCCACATGCATGAATAATTGTTTTCTCCCTCACACGCTAATTCTCTGATTTCTTCTTCTTCTCTCTCTTTCTGCTTGCCCTATTTTGTCTTTATATCAACCGTAGTGGTTGCAAAGGTTTAAGGTAAGACTTTCAAAGTAAGAGCCTCAAACAAGAGTATTTTTTTGTGATTTTATTTATTTTTATTTGTAAAGGTTTTTCATTTTGAATTGCTGTTTTTTGTTTTTCTTTCTTTATAGTTTTATACTCTTTATTGATCCCCAATGGGGAAAATACAATTACACAGGCCTACATTGTTAAGAGTTTGTTTACTATTAAAGGTAAGACATTTTGGCAAATGCGCTTATTGCTTTCTTGTGGTGAGTGGATTGATACCACTCTCATTTCTGTCAATATGGCGCTAGAGGCGCTTAGCTTAGCATGAAGACTGCCGGATTTGTCAACAGGTCTAAACTAAATCCACCCACTAGCACCTCTAAAGCCCACTATTACGATGTTGTATCTGGTTTGTTTTAATCCATGCAGCTAAGTGTGAAAATGCCATTGTACATGTACAAAGAAATTGAAAGCACTCTTTTCAGTGCAAAACATCATGAAACTTTGTCTGTTCACACTGAAAATGCTGTCACCTTTCCAACACACACACAGTACATGGCACTATCTTTGTGGGGACCCGTCATAAAATGCATTCCTAGCCCCTTACGCTAACCACCACAACGAAATGCCTAACCTTTACCCTCACCCTAATCTAATTCTAATTCTAACCCTAATCCTAAAACCAAGTCTTAACCCTCAAACAGCCTTTTAAAGTTGTGGGGTCCAGATTTTTGGCCAAACAAAGCTGTTGGGACTCCACAAGTATACTGTATTCTCGGTTTCTGGACACACACACCACATCCAAACATGTAATATATATGACGCATACCACACAAACAAGACCTTCCCTGTACGATTCATCCTTAAACTCACAACTGAAGTGGCATCAAGTTCAGTTATGGTTATGGAGGTGCTAGTAGGTGGATTTTTTTCTCTTTTTTTGCCTTTGGACCGAGCCCTAAGCTGTTTCTAATCATTATGCTAACACCTGCTTCATTCTGAGCAGACAGTTCTGAGACTCCTCCATCGTCTCATTTAACTTGCTGCGAAAGTGAATAAATATAATTCTCCAAAAAAGTTCCTTAAAGACAGGCTTATGTTGCAGAAGGTTTTAATTGTTCTGTTTCTGAAGTCCTTTTGGGTGAACCGACAGATTCCCACAACCATGTTCTCCTCCCGTAGGCCAGCGCCCAGAACATGAAGGCCGGAGGCGGTGGACTCCCTCGCACAAACCCCCCCACACAGAAGCCCCCCAGCCCGCCCATGTCGGGGAAAGGGACCCTTGGGTATGTTAACGTGTTTCAGAGCGACCTACGGAGTTATGTACGTCAGAGGCTGAATGTAGCTGTGCTTTTTGTGGTTTTGGGAACGTAAACCCCGAGCCGACCAGATGGGCCTGGTTGCTCCCTGTTTCATCACCCCCCCCTTACCTCCTTGTTTCATTAGTGTCCTCGGGGTGGTTCAGAACACACTTCAGAGCCAGGGCTCTTTACAGTGGTATTCCTCGCTTTGTTTTTTTCATCTGTGCTGCGGAGACAGAGTCGGCAGTATCCTTCTTCCTAATTTGGTCTCCCTGAAATTCGGCTCTGTTACGGTTTCTTCTTGCACGTGAACAGAATGTATACACATGCATAAAGGACGATTTACAGTCAACGCATCCAAGCTCGCGTGTGCCAACGTGACGTCAAAGTAACGTAGATCTCCGGAGGATTTTGAGTGCGCGCCCGGTGCGCATCACTCTGTTTTTCAGCGGGACGCCACAAAGCGGAAGCCTGAAGGAGCTCGAGGGTAACCGGTTACCAGGACTCTGAGTGACTGCACGTCCCTCACTGGGTTAAGATGACTTCTTCTACGGTGAATGAAAGTCACCAAGTGCCAATGCTGCTGCCGGTTCTGTCGTCGTTTACCTTTTTCTTCTAGTTCGTAGAAATAGCAAAGTCGGTAGCCTTTCCTCAGTAGAGTAGAAACGGTTCCGGCGCTCCCATGACGTCACACTGGGGCTCGGCTCCGGCGAGTATACTGCACGTTTTAAGGTAAAAAAAAACAACAACTTCAATTTCCAATGCTCGCCTCTTTAAACGGGATAAATTAAACATTAAACAAGGAAAAAATGGTTATGATTTCAAGACCCAGTAAGGAAGAAGATTTAAAAAGACGAGCAAGCTGTGCTAGTCTCAAATTTGTCTATGCTGTCTCTAATATCAGCAATAGCAAGCAATGGTTTTTTCCTCACCGGTTTGAAATATAGACATCCTTGTGCATTTTCCTTGTGTATCACGACATACACGTGATTCCGTTGAAAGACTAGAAATGATCATTGATTACTGCCCAGCCCTCGTTAAAACAGTTAATGCTGTTCTCCCACCGTGTCTCCAAGTGCTCGTGATCCCAGAGATGAATGTTTTTCATTTCTGTGTCTCTGACTGTTGAAGGTGTCTCTTATCCCACAGGGTCTCTGCTAGTGCCGCACGTAGTGTGTGTTTGTGTTGTCCCGCGGGACTTTCCTGGGTTCAAGTGCTGTCTGTCTGTCTGTCTGTCTGTCTGTCTCTTGAGTTTGTGAGTGCCTGAGTGTGTCCACCCATGCGTGTCGGTCTCTGTGTTTGTGTGTGTGTGTGTGTGTGTGTCTGTCCCTTGAAGACACATGCCGATCAACCACAGCTCTGACGTGGCCCGTTGCTGCGAGCCGACATCTTACTTTTAATTTGTCTCCTGTTCCTCAAGTTTCTTCAGATTTATGTTCAGTTGTGTGTTTTGTTTGTGACCCCAGCCCGCCCACCCCTGGCTGCCCCATATTCCTCATAGCGACGTATTGTCATAGCAACAGTGCTCAGAGATGGTTCACCCCCGCTGTGTGAGCTGGGAAATTCACATGCCACAACATCTTTTCAGGCCCAGATCCAAAAATCTCAGGGTTGTTATTTTTTCTCTTCCCCCCCGCCTCCCCCCTTTCTTTTTTTTTAAACAGAGGACATCATCAGCGTAGCACCGCTGTCGGGGTTTGGAACCACTTTCTGTGTTTCTATGTAATGAATTTTCTGGTTTTTAGTTGAGAACATGTAGGCGTGAGTTCACAGTCATGCTCAGCGACACTTTGGCACAACAGATGGGAATTTAATTCAAACCAAAACTTACTCTGATGTATTTCTTCCCGACTCTAGGCCCCATGAAAAGATTTCAGCATCACAAAGCTTTTGTTGTCTTGTTTTCAGTGCAAAATGCACCCAAATGCCCAAAGAACTGTGTTAGTAACTGTTTGGCAAAGGACTCATAACACAGTAATCGGTGCTCTTTTTCAAATTCTTTAAAGGACAATTCCGGCGCAAAATGAACCTATGGTTACTAACACATGGGCATTTTGTTTTAATTTTTACATTTAGGAAGCCAGTTTAGTCCCTTCAGAGCCATCTAAATGTTTTTGCCAGTTAGATGAAAAACCAAGCACACAGTGTACATCTTTTGGAAGTGTAGTTTTTTCAGTCCTCCGCCCGTGACTCCGCCCCCTGCTCTGCCTGTGGATTCTCATCAGCCAATCCCAAGTGTTCACCTGTCATAGCCCATTTTTTAAGTTTGCACTTGTTTGTTTCTTGCTCTCCTCCTCCTCCTCCCCCCTCCCCTACACTTCTCTGTTGATGCCCTCCCCTCTCCACCCCCCCCACCCCCTCCCCCTCGACTCCTGTCCTCCTGACCCTCTCTCAGGCGCCACTCCCCCTATAGGACGCTCGAGCCGGTGCGTCCGCCCGTTGTCCCTAACGACTACGTCTCGAGCCCGACGCGCAACATGGCGCAGCCCCAGCAGAGCCCTACACGCACTGCATCCGTTAATCAGAGGAACCGCACGTACAGGTACCCCCTCTTCCCCCCTTCCCAGCATGCCTCTCTACACTTCTTAAACACGCTCCCCTTTTTCCTCTACCTCCTGCCCACCCTCTCTTCTTCTCCTCTCACACTCTTAAAATGCGAGCCAGCTCCTGTGAACATACCTTTCCCTTTCCCCTCTGAAATGACTCATCGTGGAAATCCCTTTTACTCCCTTCTCCTTTCACTTTTTTATTTTTCACTTCCACCTAGAGGTTGACCCAACGTTAACCTTTTTGTACAGCACTTCCTGCTCCCAGTGAATGTACCATATTGGTTTATTTTGGAAATCCCTCGCCTGTGTGCTCTCCCTCCTCGCCCCTCAAAGAAGGACAAAGAAATGAGGACGAGGTAGAGATTCAGAGCTGTATTTTTAGCATGGCTAGACACAGGTTCCTATGGAAATAGTCATTCAATGGCAGCGTCGCCCCCGCAGTCCTGTCAACCCGATGTCAGCTCACCACCCCCTCCCCCCAAGATGACAATCTTTCATCCCAAACACAAGAGATATTCCCAGATTCCCCCCGTCTGCCGTGAGAGAAGTAAAACGCCTAAGGGTTGGGGGGGAAACGGTATTAAATGTTTCATCATTCTGCCTAATCTGTTGGTCAAATTAAAAAATATATATATTTCTGGTCCAGAAATAGATAACTTTCCCCGACTCTCCTCTCAACACGAGTCTTTATCTCCACCGCTCCATCCACAGCTCATTTTTACTTCATCTCTCAGCAATGCGCTTTTTTTTTTCCTCTTTTCTGTTGTACAAAAAAGTCTGCCCCCACGTGTCTTGACGCTTCCTGCTTTTTTTTACTGCGTGTCATATCTTTGTTTATGTCTTGTGTCGCTACTGCGTCACCTGTGTCGTGTGTCCTTATAAAAGGCTTCCAGCTGCTATTTATTTTTTTATCACTGTGACATAGTCATTTCAAAGGCAAAACCGCTCGCACTATAACATCAAATTCTCTTGAAGATGCCACGTTAATAATGGGAGTCATTGAGAAAGAGAACTTGAACACGCCGAGCACAGCTGACCAGGTTGTTCCTGGCCGGTTGCAGAAAGATGAATGTTTTAAGGCAGGGGTCCTCAAACGTATCCCTCAAAGGTCTGCATCTCAATTTCTTTTTTTTTTTTGAAGGTGAAGGGTACGCAACAAGTAGCAATAAAAATAAATAAAAATAGAATTATTCTCTCCAGAGACCCCCCTACAGGTTTCTCTATAGAGCCCCCCCTCTACAGGTTTCTCTATATAGCCCCCCCCCTACATATTCTCTATAGTGCTCCCCCTACAGATTTCTCTATAGAGCGTCCTCTACATGTTTCTCTATAGAGCGTCCCCTCTACAGATTTCTCTATAGAGCCCCCCTACAGGTTTCTCTATAGTGCTCCCCCTACAGATTTCTCTATAGAGCGTCCCCTACGTTCTCTATAGAGCGTCCCCTACAGGTTTCTCTATAGAGCCCCCTCCTACAGATTTCTCTATAGAGCCCCCCCTAACGTTTTCTCTACAGAGCCGCCCCCCAACAGGTTTTCTCTATAGAGCCGCCCCCCTTCAGGTTTCTCTATAGAGCCCCCTCCTACAGATTTCTCTATAGAGCGTCTCCTACAGGTTTCTCTATAGTGGTCCCCCTACAGGTTTCTCTATAGTGCTCCCCCTACAGATTTCTCTATAGAGCGTCCCCTCTACAGATTTCTCTATAGAGTCCCCCTACAGGTTTCTCTATAGTGCTCCCCCTACAGATTTCTCTATGAGCGTCCCCACAGGTTCTCTAAACCCCCTCCTACGTTTCTCTATAGAGCCCCCCCCCTACAGATTTCTCTATAGGCCCCCCCCTGCAGGTTTTCCTATGAGCCCCCTCCCCCACAGGTTTCTCTATGTGCTCCCCCCCTACAGGTTTCTGCTAGAAAGCCCCCCCTACAGTAGTCTCCTGCTCCGTCTCCGTCCAGAAGACTTCCTGAGTGTAGTTCCTGTGGCGCCATACTTCCTGGAACTGTTTGGTCAAGAAGGGGCGCGAAGTGAAGATTTGATTGCATTTTTCTAGGTGTGACATTTGCCAGGGCCATGTTCACCGCCGACAAAACGTAGCAACCCGTTTTTTTTTAACACTTGTGTTGTCTTCCTGTCGACCATGATGCAACTTTTGGGTTTTCTGGGTCAAAATTTGAGTTGTTCTTTTTTCGAAATGTCACTTTTCCCGGCCTTTCTTGTAGTTTCCCCCCCATATTTTTTGTCACTTTTTACGATGTTTTTGTAGATCTTTTTCTGTACTTTTACTGCATAAAACTGAGAATACTGCTGTACTTTTACTGCATGAATAAGTTTTAGTAGATTTTTTTGCAGCGTTTCTGAAGCTATTTCCACAATCTTTGACACTTTTTTCAATACACAAATACTTTAACATTTAATAAAACACACAAATTCAATGAAAGTAGTAAACTGAGCCTTTACTTTACTTGTGAAGACCGTTGTATAGAACCATCCACTTTCTTTTTTTGCCAATTTGATTGAAAGAAAACCCAAATGTGTGATAGAGAAACTTGTTGAAAAGGGGTTAAATTTGACCCGAGGACAACAGGAGGGTTAAACTGACTCGGGGGTGCGTTGAACACTGTGTTGCGTGCGCAAGCGCTCTGCCTTTTTATATGAGTTTACAGACTCGTCTCTGCTGATTGGGTGTCACTTGGGACACAGTCAAAAAAACGAGAGACACGCCCACCAAACCAGAAAAAAACAGAACTCGGTGTCTTTTCACACCGTTTTGAGATTGAACGTGCCTCAGAAGTGTGTGTGACGGAGTGTGTTTGTTTGGCCGTTTGTGGTGTGACGTGTGTGCTGCCCTACTCAACCCCCACCCCCCTCCCCCATCAGCAGTGGGAGCAGCGGAGGCAGCCATCCCAGCAGCAGTCGCAGCAGCAGCCGAGAGAACAGCGGCAGTGGCAGCGTGGGCGTGCCCATCGCCGTGCCAACCCCAGCCCCACCCACCGCCTTCCCAGGTAACACCCGCTTCCTGTTTCTTCTCTGAGCTTGTGTGTGTGTGTGTGTGTGTGTGTGTGTGTGTGTGTGTGTGTGTGTGTGTGTGTGTGTGTGTGTGTGTGTGTGTGTGTGTGTGTGTGTGTGTGTGTGTGTGTGTGTGTGTGTGTGTGTGTGTGTGTGTGTGTGTGTGTGTGTGTAAAACTAACTTGAATTAAAGTAAGATGAGGATGTTGGAGGAGCCCGGGATCTACAGGAATCCTTTCCTCCCTTTCTTAGTCTGATCTTGTCTTGAACTCCCTCAACTATCTTTTCTCTCCTCCCTTTATCTTTTACCTCTTCAATCCCTTCGGTTTAGCCCCTGTCCCCTCCAACTCGGCTCAATCTCCCCCCAACACTGCCACCACCCCCGGAGCCGCTACCACTGCACTAGATGGCCCCCCACAGGTCCCAAACCCCCCTATAGAGATCCCGCCTGTACCCCCACCCCCTCCCCAGCTCCCTGCCTCTGCGGCCCCCACTGGCACGGGCCCCGCTGCTTACGGCAACCCTGCACAAGGTGAGTGTAACCCTGGTGGGAGAAGCTCACCCGCTCCCCTGCACGCCCTCCATCCCGCCTCCCCCTGACATGCATCCTCCTGCTTGAAAGACCCAGATGTGTTCATCGAGAGGCATCTCTCTGGATATTCAGTGGTATTGTCTGACCGCTTGCTCTGACTAGTGACGCCTCAGAAATGGAAGAAGTTCGGAAATGGCCATAACAACGCCGTCAAATCCCAATTGTAAAATCAGGGGATAAACCTCAAACTTCGATCCGAACTTTCAAGTAAATGAGCTACCAAGAAAGAAGTGGCAAGAGCACTTCTGGTATCCTTTTAACCACCTGCGCTCATGGAAGGAAATACAATTCACAAAAAGGAAGATTTAGGGCCAAAAGTCATAAAAAATCCACTCCAGGCACTCAAGGTTGGTTACAAGAAGTGATAAAAAGGCCTTTAATTTATAGGGTATTGTATTTTTATACATTTTATTTATCAGAACCTTAATATATTTTGATGCTCCTCTGTTCTGTTACAATACAGTAAAACAAGTTATTATATTATTTTAGCGAGAAGTCATAAATAACTACAAATAACTAATATTAGGGAAATCTGTTTTGTAACGGTTTCTGGATTTGAAAAAAATATACAAATCGGACGATATATTGGATTTTTAAATAACCAAATATTAAAAATCCTTTATCGGTCAGGCTCTATGAAAAATACACCAACACGTGTCTGCTTCCATCCTGAGGAAGACTCAAGCCGACACGCGTTGGTGTATTTTGGATGCCTTGCCCTATGAGGTAAATAAATGATCGTTCTAACTCAAGTGAACTTTGTTTGGCGCAAACGAGGATAAAGAACTATTAAAAATCAGATGGGTCTGGTCAGTGCATCATATTTGAGTCCTTTTTTAAGTGCTCAAAAACAACTTTGAAAGCCATTGTAGAGCTCTTGACTCATCAGAACCTCCAGTATGTGTGGAGTATCAGCAGTCGGCCCGGTGTGGCCCTTCGGCCGCCTACCTCACATTGTCTGCTGCTGCTCTCCATACCTCACGGCATCTCATCAGCCACCCGTGTCTGTGTTGATGCTTATGATGTTTTCTAATGTAAAATGCATGAGCTGTGTGGTGAAATGCTTGAACGTTGAACTCTTCATTCATGTGTATTTCTTCTGGCTTTTTGTTGTTGTGTGGCTGAGTATTGTACTGTAACTTGTCAATGGGCAGTGCTGCTGTTGCAGAGTAGCAAATGGATGAATGATGAATTAAAGACATTTTAAAAACCCATTTCTCATTCATTTCTCCTCATAAAAACAACCTGATTGTGCTGATAGTTTGGTTGACCCCGTGGTGTTGTCTCCTCTCAGGCGCTCCTCAGTTCTACAGCATGAACCGCCCGGTGCAGCCGCTCCAAAACTCGCAGGTGGGAGGCTCGCTGCCGTACCGCCGACCCGCGTCTGTCACCGGTCAGCCCAACATGGCCCACAACCAGACCCAGCTCAACGGGGGACCACACTTTGCCCAGAACCCAGGTACTGCTTACGTGTGTGTGCGCATGTGTGTGTGCGCACGCACAAGAAGAGACAATTACTATTTTAATTTATGTCCATGAAACCTTTCAGTAGAAGTTCTAAAACCTTAAACTTTTTAACCATAGTACTTTTCTGTGTATTTTCCCCCAGCTGTCTTGTCAAATAAAGGTGGAAAAGCCCAAAAAATAATCTTATAAAAAATAAAATAAAGACAAGCTTAGAATGAACAGTGAACATGTGAGTAGCCTAAACAAAAAGCTAGGAGGAAGAAAACGTAGAAAGGAGATCATCATCATCATCATCAATTGAGTAAAGCCTGATCGAATTGTGGATATTTCTTCAACACAGGATGCCCAACAGTTTTTAAACTTCAAACTATCGACCGATATGAGGGTTTATAATGGCCGAGAAATAATAATAAAAATGAACTAAACACCTACAACCATGTTATGAGTGTTGGTGTTTGTCCACCAGAGGGCGCTCTACAAGGTCCCTGTTTTTTATTCAAAGGACTTCAAATTTCATATCTTAAAGTTTACTTTATTTATCAGAACCTTAATATATTTTGATGTTCCTCTGTTTTGTTAAAACAAATTATCATATTATTTTAGTGAGAACTTATAAATTACTACAAATAACTAATGTTAGGGAAATCTGTTTTTTAAATGTATATCAGCCGATAGATCTTAATATTGGATTTTTAAATCACCAAATATTGTATCTATCGGCCTTAAAAAACTGTTATCTGCTTTAAATCTTGCTCAAGTCTTACAGTAAAAATGAGAACCGATCTTCAACCTTGGGTACATCTGTCAACAAAAGCGCTTTCTCACTGGCTGTCAACATCAAACACATACTTCTTTACAACTCCGTAATGTTTGTGGTCTCAAACCCAGGTACAGGCTCTGTAACACCTTTTTCCTAAAGGCTTTAATTTGTTTCCAGTTGGTCTGCACCTGTTTGAAAAGATAGGAGACAGGAGAAAAGGTCTCCTGTGTCCTATCTTTAACATCCCAGAACCCGGTGATCTGTCTCTGACTTAACAACTCCCCTTCCCCTGGTCACCCGCTCTCTCTGTCCTCTGCTCTTCGATCTTTTGTCCTCCATTGGTCTCTCAAGCGGTCTGGTTTCACTATATGGTTTAGTCCATCAACATACAATTACACTTTGATCATTGATTCATTGTTTTAAGCCAATACCCGTTCTCTGGGTCCAGCTTGGGGTGCGAAGTATATCGACTCAATCGCAGTAAATCCAAAGGGCAATATGACTGTCAGCTGATATAAACCTTGTTTGTAGGAAAACTTCTTTCATTAGTTATGAATCTATTTTAATGCGTTTTTCCCATAACCTTTGTAATTTTACATGTTTAACAATATCGAAATTGCAGTATTCATAATCAATATCTCAGTAACACATTTTGTCAGTATCGTGCACCCCATTTTCTCCTTTTCTCTCTTTTTAGAACATTGTAAATGAAATATATTTTGGTTTTAGTTAGTGTGTAGGACGCTACTCTGCGCTCTGGGGCATTGTGACAGGCCGTTTGAACTCCTTTGTTTTCTTACCATTTATCAGTAAATCTTTTGACTTTCTTTTTTTTTTGATAAGTGGTGGTGGAAATTAATGCAGCTCTGACTCATGGGAGTCACATATCTCTGTATGGGAAAGAAAATAGGAAAGAAAAGATGGGAAAGAAAAATGAATAATTATGGATTTCTCAGGTCTGTTCTTTGCTGAAATCATTGTTGTGAACCTTGCATTAATATGCCTGTTCTTTAACTCTCTTCTAGGGCTGCACAATATATTGTTTTTAATCGTCATCGCGATACCAACTCCCGCAATAAACACTCCGCGAAAGGCTGCGACATATCGCGGAAGACACTCAAAGATGTTCTGTTAGTTGAAAGAATATATCAGAAGAAAAATGAATTGCACTTTATAATGTAACTGCCCATTCTTCTTTCAATAGCGCTTTTTATATTGAATTCAGTGTGCAATTTGTTCAATAAAAGAAAGTTGGAAATTATTTCCTTTTATTAGTTTTGAACCCAACGATCAATTTGTTGTGTTTTAGCAGAATACCAAAAGCAGCAGAACTAAGAACACTTAATATCTGGTTATTTATCGCATCTAATATCGTTATTGCAATATTCAATTCCGTTGTGTTGTCGTCATATCGTGCAGCCCTACTCTCTTCTGTGCTTTCCTTGAATGTTCTAAGCTCACTTTGTTCATGTCTTTGCTGTTTCTGTCTTCCTCCGCCTCTGTGCATTGATTCTGTTTGGTGATAGCCGGCCCACTCGCGCCCCCTCCCCCCTCCATGCAGATCACCCCTCAGCTGCCTCTGATGGGCTTTGTGGCCCGAGTTCAGGAGACTAGTAAGTGTTTTTTCTTAGCCCCTCACTCCCCCACCTGCATGACCGCCGTCTGTCCCCTCCCCAACAGTTAAGGCTCCGATATACGCTTTTTAACTACGCGGTCGATGGCTGCCGTGCGTGTCCTGTGTTTCTTTGGAGCGCAGGCTGTGCACGTCTGACTGGCTGGTCAGCAGCTGTTCAACACTCCAGCCAAGGAATAGCTTCCAGTGTCGGCCCTGATCTGCCCCTTTGGTGGATACACTTAATCCTCAAGTAGTCTCGCACAGAGCTTCCCAGGGGGGTCTGGCTGGTCCACACAGCATTCCTGGATGGGAGAAAAACATGCTCTGGTTTATTAGCATTTCTTTAAACCAATCAAAATCGTCTTGGGCGTTGGAGAGAGTGTTGCAGTGAAATATCCTCGGGAAGGAAGTTGTTTTGGTGAAACATGTGTACGTTCAGAAGTAGTTTTAGTCGTCAACAGAAAACTCCGATTGGACAGATAGTCTAGCTAGCTGTCTGGATTTACCCTGCAGAGATCTGGGGACCAGGTAACCATAGTCCTCAGATTGGACAGATAGTCTAGCTAGCTGTCTGGATTTACCCTGCAGAGATCTGAGGACCAGGTAACCATAGTCCTCAGATTGGACAGATAGTCTAGCTAGCTGTCAGGATTTACCCTGCAGAGATCTGAGGACCAGGTAACCATAGTCCTCAGATTGGACAGATAGTCTAGCTAGCTGTCTGGATTTACCCTGCAGAGATCTGAGGACCAGGTAACCATAGTCCTCAGATTGGACAGATAGTCTAGCTAGCTGTCTGGATTTACCCTGCAGAGATCTGAGGACCAGGTAACCATAGTCCTCAGAAATCAGCCAGAGGTTACAGCGCCAACACAGAGGAAGAGGACGTTGACAGGCATCTGGCTGGCGCTGGAAATAACACGCTGTCGATATAGACTAATCCTCCAGGTACACGCAAAGTACACAGGCAAGTATGTGAACCACAGCGTTCGCGTCTCAGTCTGCTTGCATTATTAAAAAGCTTGTATATCGGAGCCTTCAGTGTCAGTCATTCGTCCCCGTAGGTGGAAGATTTTCTTTTATTGAAGTTAACAAGTGATCAACCTCCAACATCAGCTCGGTCAGGGATCTGAAATGTCCCAGAGTGAGAGCTCTGGAGACAGTATGATCAGATTATTCTAAATTCTGCTTGACCGTTTTTTATCTGCCAAGTAGATTTTCTTTACAGTTGTCATATTGTTAGTGAGCGGGAGCCACTTCAAGTGTAGGATAGTGTGCCCATGAACACTGGCCCCGTGTCTTGAGCAAGTAAAACAAGATAGTTTTTAGGATTCTTTTTGAGGTACATGTTACAATAGTTGTGCATTTTGAAGCAGGGAGTTGTAATTGATTGATAAATGTAATCGCGATTGCGATTTTGTCTCCTGACGCTCACAGAAACAGAGTAATCTAGTATTTTGCACGTTTATTTTTATTTGGTCTCGTGGTCTGAACGAGAAAAAAAACAGGAAATTTCACAGTACACGTGTATTCACTGTTGATTTGTTGAAACTGTTTCACAATGTTTTTTACATTTTTCCCAAAAGCCGTGATTTCAATATTGACCAAAATGATCGAGCAGCCCTAGTTACAACAGAGTTAACTTAACGTTGACCACTTGTTAACACTACAAGAAAAAGTAATATACGAACAACAAAGCATGTTTGTTCCGGAGCATGATCTCGTTTCTGTGATTTTTTTTTTTTTTTTTTTTTTTTTTTTTTTTTTTTTGTGTTCGTGGGATTGCGCTGGAGAATCCCTTTAACCAAGTTGCCTACTTGTATTTCTTTTAAAAGCATGTTTAGTCACTGTGTGTACATCTTGTTCCTGTTTCAGTTTTCTGTGTTCGGTTGCTACAGGTGAAGTTCCACGGTGAATAGAATCCACCGTGCTGAGTATCCAGGGCTACATTTACATCGCTACGTTTTGGTTTTGAAGCCGAGTTTTGACCCAGAAGAGATTTTGGAGCACAGAGTTTTTATCTCCAGTAGAAAAACTAATCTCTGTTTAAAGTAACACACCCAAACCTCATATCTCATCACCATTCTGGTATACCTGGCATAAACAGGAGGCAGCGTGGAGACTCCACCTGCTCCTGGTAGTTGCCATGGTGAGGTTAGTGGTTTTAGTCTCAGAGAACCCGTGAGGTCTCCGTTTGCGGCCGTTGAGACTGAAACAATCCTGCAGAGTCATAATCCTAAAACGGGTCAGTGTTTCAAATGTCTCTGGTTGGGCGGGGGGGAGAAACACCAGAGCAGGGGGAATGAGAGGGAGAAACACCCAGAGCATGGGAAGAGAGGGAAACCAGAGCAGGAATGACAAGGGGAAACACCAGAGCAGGGGAAACACCAGAGCAAGGGAATGACAGGGAAAAACCGCCAGAGCAGGGGGAATGACAGGGGAAATGCCAGCAGAGGGGAATGAGAGGGGAATGAGAGGGAGAAACACCAGAGCAGGGAATAGAGGGAGAAACACCAGAGCAGGGGATGACAGGGGAAACCACCAAGCAGGGGAATGACAGGGGCACCAGAGCAGGGGGAATGGAGGGGAATGAGAGGGGAAAACAGAGCAGGAATGAGAGGGAGAAACACCAGAGCAGGGGGAATGAGAGGTGGAAACACCAGAGCAGGGGAATGATGAGGGGGGAACGCCAGAGCAGGTGGGAATGAGAGGGGAAACGCAGAGCAGTGGGAATGAGAGTGGAAACCCAGAGCAGGGTAATAGGGGTGGGACACGCAGCGATGTAAATGTAGTCTGAATGCATCCATGGACTCTTTCTCTTCCTCTCTCCAACGCCGGTCCTCCATGTTGTGTCCCCGACCAACGCTGTCGTCTTGTGCTCCTTTCTTTCTTTGCCTCTAAATGTTCCTTCTTCTTTTTCTCCCCGCCTGCCTGAAAACTATTTCTAGTCTCAGACGTGCCGCCTCCACCTCCGCCCGCCGAGGAGCCGGTGTTTGAGGAACCCACCCCTCCTCCTCCTCCGCCGGAGGACTACGAGGACGACGAGGATGAAGAAGAGTCGGCGGTGGTGGAGTACAGTGACCCGTACGCCGAGGAGGACCCGCCCTGGGCCCCGCGCACCTACATGGAGAAAGGTCCGCCACGAGTTCACTGTATAGGCACCAATCACCCTTGGCTTCAGCCGGCTCCTTTTTGGTTTAGCTACGGTGGCAAAGTGTGGGAAATAACTCTTTGATTTATGTTAACGGAAACAAAAGATTTCTCATCATAGATAGAATGCCTTTATTGTCATTGTATACAAGTGCAGTACCTATGCAACGAGATTAAAGCAACCCCTTTACAGTGTCAACTCAAAATACAAAATGTAAGTTGTGCAGAAGGAGGGAAAAAAGAGAGGGGGAATGTGGTGAGAGCAAATATGTACTGCACATAATACTGTAATGATATTAAATGGTTGAATATTAGATATTGCACAGAATTCCAGTGTCTTTTTAGGTATTGTATACTGTGTGCGTGTGGATGGATGGATAGATGGATGGATGGATAGATAGATAGATAGATAGATAGATAGATA
>NC_045756.1:7899238-7908267 GCF_008692095.1 Etheostoma spectabile
GATAGATACCTTCAGGGTAACGGTTACCAAGTAAATAATGTATAGGGGCCAGTAAAAAGATTGACATTTGAGCAGTAGAGATTTTCGCTTCCACTTGCCCGACAAGGACGAGTGAAGAAACAACCTTACGATTTTACCTGAACCTCTTCTCTCTCCCCCCCAACCGCCCCACCACAGTGGTGGCATCTACGACTACGCCCGCGCAAGGAGGATAGCTCTCGTTTCCAGGAGGCGCCATCATCGTTAGTCAGCAAGAAGCAGGACGACGATGGTAGAAGGGCGTGGAACGGGACCACGGTCTGTTCCCGGCAATAGTCGTACGCGTCCTGCATAGCGGAAAGCCTACGCCCATACTGAACAAGACCCCGCCCCCCCCCCCCCCTCCTCTCTGAGCGGCGGGAGAAGTGAAGGTGGGCGGGAGGAGTGAGCCGGGGTTAGAGTCAAGCTTGATCAACAGAGCATGATCACCTCCGGCCAACGGGGGGAGAACAGAAAGACGGGGGTGTGGAGGGAGAAGACGATTTTTTAATGAAGTCGGAGTGACGAACTGACTGACCACGGACGTTCTACTCGCCACAGCGCCATTTGTTAAAACGAACACTACTCACTATATTCACTCCCTGTCATACTTTTTTTTTTCTTCCTTATCTGATCTGAGGACGGGGACGGAGGGGGGATTGTGTTTTCAGAGTTTTTGACGCCACTACGTTTATTTTGTTTTATTTTTTTGGTTTTGTAACGATTTTTTTCCCCCTTGTTTAAAGCAATATTTATTGGATTTATAGTGGGACAAATGGTTTGGGCGGGGGGGAGGGGGGGAGGCAAAAGGGCTGCAGAGAGAACGCCTTCACGTGTCGATTTTTCTCACTCTTTTTTGAGAGAACCTACTAGTGTTTCTATATAAAGTATTACGCTACAAACTACCCTCCTGTGGGTGGAACTAACCAGTAGTTATCAGGACTTGACAAAGTATTGTTGTAGGCCTCAGCAGAGAGTGTGCCAAAGCCGACGGTTCACTAGGATATAAAGCACATCAGATGTCTTAAGCGACGAGGGAGGCGCAGCTAGAATAAAAGTGGGTCGGAGGGAAAAGCCTGAGAGTGCTTGAAAACCCCGTTTAGTTTTTAACTTGATCTGAAAATGCTGTTACGCCACGCGGTCGAGGTCTAACGTGAAAGGGGGCGGTGTTTTGACTGTTGCAGTGTGAACGCAAACCGAACCAAATGTAAACATGCAAGTGTTGCAGCTCCCCCCCCCACCAATGGCGGCGAGTCCACGAGCTCAGGGTGCCGATGTTGAACCTGGAGAGTTTCTAGTGCCAGCCGCGCGCGGCGTTTCCTCGCGAGATTCCTTGAATGAACAAGGATTTGAAGTCTTGTCTCGCGCCTCCTGTCGGGAATTCTTGAAGTTTATTAGTTCGGTGGCGATGAAGACCTTTTTATTTGATTCTGGCGTTTCACCCAGGGGTCCAGACGGGTTTTTTTTTTGTTTTTTTTGCTAGGCTGCATGTTTGAATGATGATTATGTCTAAATTTTTGATATGGTGGTGGTATGGTTTTGATATTAACCCACGACGACGAGAGCATTTAGGTCATTCTAACATGCTTGTGCCATATGAAGTGTGTGTTGCTGTTCAGAGGTTATCACTTCATTTGCAATAAACTGGGCGGAGGTGGAGCGGCTTTTTCGTTGAACTACAAATCTTTTATTTTATTTTATTTTTTCAAGTTCTCCGCAGTGTTTTTTAAATCAAAAGCACATACATTGTAGAAAAAAACGTTTGTAGAAGAAGAAATAATAATATAAATGTGAGATGTATTACGTCCTTAATACAGGACTTATTGAATATGAAAGATGCCAGCTGTGTGTTGAAAATGGTTTTTTAACCGTCCCGAGCACCCCCCCCCTAACACATTCTAAACGCCGTCAGTCTAGGCGTCGTGAGTCCACGGTGTAGAGCGTTCCGATACGCTGGGAGGGCTCAGTGCTGACTTATGTCAGCAATGTATTTTTCTATTAAAACAAAATAATAATACAGAAGTGGGTGTGTATGTGAGTCTTGCAGCATTGTTCTAATCTGTACCGGTGTCGTGGCGAGATCACCCATTCTTAAAAGAGCTCTGACCAGGCACGCCCAGCCCCACCACAGAGATGGACGCTGGGGGGGGGGGGGGGGGGGGGGGGGTACCTTGTGGCGTACCTGGTTGCTACGGTTCCTGGCAGCATCGGCCTTTGAGTTGTTGTCTCTCGTTTCGGTGGTGTTTCCAAAGGGGTACTTTGCAGGTGGGGGTTGAATGGGGGGGGGGGTCAACCCACAATAATCAAAAACTGGTCAGCACAAACGTTCTGACTGTTTAGAATGTTATGACACGTTCATGACAGTGTCATGTCACTCGTATGTAGGTAGTGTTACCAAATTTTCTCTATTAACCCTTTGTGTTTTCCCTCCGACCTTGAAATTCTGGGGGTTTCCCCAAATTTTTAGACTTTTTCTCTTTTTTTTTACA
This sequence comes from Etheostoma spectabile, assembly GCF_008692095.1. Lineage (NCBI taxonomy): Eukaryota > Metazoa > Chordata > Actinopteri > Perciformes > Percidae > Etheostoma > Etheostoma spectabile. The sequence goes on from NC_045756.1 coordinate 7,901,746, forward strand.
TTTGTCACTTCTTCTTTTTTTACATTTCCTCTGTTTTTTATATTTTTACCAAGATGCTAAAAATTGACAGAAACACACCCAAATTCCATGAAAGTAGTGAACTGGTTATTTATTTAACTGTGAGGAGCAATGTTGGGAACCAGCAACGTTACTTTTTTGGACAATTTGTTGAAGAAGAAACCCAGATTTCTGATGTAGAAAACTTGTTGGAAAAGGGTCAAATTAAACCCGAAGACACCAGGAGGTTAATAAGACATTTGCGCCATAAATAGTTGCAAGAGAAAAAAACCACCAGACAACGAAAAATTAAGGGTTTTGCTCAAAAGTGGAGGACCGCCGAGCCCCCACCCCCCCCCCCCCCCCCCCCTATTAAACCAAGTTACGCCTTGGGTGTGTCACAGGTCACAAGCTCGCAGGTAAATAAAATTAGAGCACTCGCACTCACAACAGGGTGTTCAACCTCCGTTTCCGGTTTAAAAAAACGTGCTGCCACGTTTTGTCGGGCGTGATCGCGGCCTGGTCCCCCCCCCCGTGCCGTTCATACACGTGGTGACAAAAAGCGTGTTTTTAAAGTGCTTAGTGGACTCCGGTAGGAACAAGAGAAACCCTAAGAGGTCTGAGGTGATACAAGCAAAGCGCTCTAAGAATGCATCGGAGGGAAGGCAAGGGCCCTTCTTGTCTCACAGCTCCCTGGAGTCCACCGGCGGCCCTCGGGACGTCCGTTTAACATCCATCATGCCAGTTGTGTTGCCCAGTTGCAGTGGCCTTGCCGACGTCAGATTGTCAAAAATCCTGAGCCCCCGCTCCTCCCATTCTTGCGCTTTCTTGGGTCGTCCGCTTCTGGTTTGGTTTTCTGTCCCCTTCACGGCGCTCGCAGCGACCACCTCCCCCGCATATCCGCACGTTACTGCGCAGTCATCATGTCGCACTGCCGGGGGGACAAAAGGGCTGCAGGAGAACGCCTTCACGTGTCGATTTTTCTCACTCTTTTTTTAGAGAAACCTACTCGTGTCTCTATATAAAGTATACCGCTACAACACTACCCTCCATGTGGGTGGAACTAACCCGTAGTTTCAGGACTTGACAAAGTATTTGTGTAGGTACCTCAGCAGAGAGTGTGCCAAAGCCGACGTTCACTAGGATAAAGCACATCAGATGTCTTAAGGCGACGCCCGCGCAGCTAGAAATAAAAGTGGGTCGGAGGAAAAGCCCTGAGAGTGCTTGAAAACCCCGTTTAGTTTTTAACTTGATCTGAAATGCTTTACGCCACGCCGGTCCGAGGTCTAACGTGAAAGGGGGCGGGTTTTGACTTTGCAGTGTGAACGCAAACCGAACCAAATGTAAACATGCAAGTGTTGCAGCTCCCCCCCCCCCCGAATGGCGGCGAGTCCACCGAGCTCAGGGTGCCGATGTTGAACCTGGAGAGTTTCTACGTGCCCAGCGCGCGGCGTTTTCCTCGCGAGATTCCTTGAATGAACAAGGATTTTGAAGTCTTTGCTCCGCGCCTCCTGTCGGGAATTCTTGAAGTTTATTAGTTCGGTTGGCGATGAAGACCTTTTTATTTGTATTTCTGGCGTTTCACCCCAGGGGTCCAGCATCGGGTTTTTTTTTTGTTTTTTTTTGCTCAGGCTGCATGTTTCGACTGATGATTAATGTCTTAATATTTTTTAGATATGGTGTGGTATGGTTTTTGATATTCACCCACGACGACGAGACGCATTTAGGTCATTTCTAACATGCTTGTGCCATATTGAAGTGTGTGTTGCTGTTCAGAGGTTATCACTTCATTTGCAATAAACTGGGCCGGAGTGGAGCGGCTTTTTCGTTGAACTACAAATCTTTATTTTATTTTTATTTTTTTCAAGTTCTCCCGAGTTGTTTTTAAATCAAAAGCACATACATTTGTAGAAAAAAACGGTGTAGAAGAAGAAATAATAATATAAATGTGAGATGTATTACGTCCTTAATACAGGACTTATTGAATATGAAAAGATGCCAGCTGTTGTGTTGAAAATGGTTTTAACCGTCCCGAGCCACCCCCCCCCCCTCAACACTTCTTAACGCCGTCAGTCTAGGCGTCGTTAGTCCACGGTAGAGGTTCCGATACGCTTGGCGAGGGCTCAGTGCTTGTACTTATGTCAGAATCTTTATTTTCTATTAAAACAAAATAATAATAAGAAGTGGGTCTGTATGTGAGTCTTGCATGCCATTGTTCTAATCTGTACCGGTGTCGTGGCGAGATCACCCATTCTTAAAAGAGCTCTGACCAGGCACCGCCAGCCCCACCCACAGAGACTGGACGCTGGGGGGGGGGGGGGGGGGGGGGGGGTACCTTGTTGCGTACCTTGTTGCTACGGTTTCCTGGCAAGCATCGGCCTTTGAGTTGTTGTCTCTCGTTTCGGTGGTCTGTTTCCAAGGGGTACTTTGCAGGTGGGTGTTGACGGGGGGGGGGTCAACCCCACCAATAATCAAAACTGGTCAGCACAAACGTTTCTGACTGTTTAGAATGTTTATGACACGTTCATGACAGTGTCATGTCACTCTTATGTAGGTACGTGTTACCAAATTTTCTCTATTAACCCTTGTGTTGTCTTCCCTCCGACCTTGAAATTTCTGGGGGTTTTTCCCCAAATTTTTAGACTTTTTCTCTTTTTTTTTTTACATTTGTCACTTCTTCTTTTTTTACATTTTCCTCTTTTTTTATAATTTTTTTACCAAATGCTATAAAATTGACAGAAACACACCCAAATTCAATGAAAGTAGTGAACTGGTTATTTATTTAACTTGTGAGGAGCAATGTTGGGAACCAGCCACGTTACTTTTTTGGACAATTTGTTTGAAAGAAACCCAGATTTCTGATGTAGAAACTTGTTGGAAAAGGGTCAAATTAAACCCGAAGACACCAGGAGGGTTAATAAAGACATTTGCGCCATAAATAGTTGCAGAAAAAAACACCAGACAACCGAAAATTAAGGGTTTTGCTCAAAAGTGGAGACCGCCCCCCCCCCCCCCCCCCCCCCCCCCCCCCCCTATTAAACCCAAAGTTACGCCCTTGGGTGTGTCACAGGTCACAAGCTCGCGGTAATTAAAATTTAGAGCACTCGCACTCACAACAGGGTGTTCAACCTCCGTTTCCGTTTAAAAAAACGTGCTGCCACGTTTTGTCGGGGCTGATCGCGGCCCTGGTCCCCCCCCCCCGTAGCCGTCATTACATCAGTGGTGAAAAATCGTGTTTTTAAAGCTGCTAGTGACTCCTGTAGAACAAAGAAACCCTAAGAGGTCTGAGGTGATACCAAATGTAACGCTCTAAGAATGACACTACGGAGGAAGGAAAGGGCCCTTCTTTGTCTCACAGCTCCCTGGAGTCACAGGCGGCCCTCGGGACGTCCCGTTTAACAGTCCATCATGCCATTGTGTTGCACAGTTGAAGTTGAATTGCAGAATTCATATTTGTAAAATCATGAGAACAAAGATAATAAAATTATTGAGATTTATTGGTGTAGTAACGCTTGGTTCTTGTTTTTATGTCTAAATTAAAGGACGGCAGAAAATAACCAGATATTAAGTGTTCTCAGTTCTGCTGCTTTCAGTATTCTGCTAAAACACAACAAACTGCTTGTTGTATTCAAAATAAATGAACGGAAATCATTTCCAACTTTTGTTAATTGAACAAATTGAACACTGAATTGATTATAAAAGGCAGCACTAAAAAAGAAATGTACAAGTTTTTGAAGTGCAGTTTTCTGCTGATATTTTCTTCCTACTCATAAATACTTACACTCACAGACACAGAAACACGATATGCTCAAATTGAAAAGGAGTTGTTGGCAGGGGTGTCATCAAATTCAAGGATTACATGTATGGGAAGCCTACGGTTGTTAAAACTGACCCCAACACCCTCGTAGGTGGAGGGTGGGATAGTTATCACGGGCCCCAGAACAGGAATTCCCCACTCTACATGGGTAATACATCAACATCATCCACAGAGGTCACCCAGTCAACCAGGCACCCAGGCACAGAGTCACCCAGTCACCGAGTCCCCAAGGCGCCGGCAATCCAGGCCCCAGCGCAGAGCCCCAGGCACCCAGTCAACCAGGCACCCAGGCGCAGAGTCACCCAGTCACCGAGGCAACCAGGCGCAGAGTCACCCAGGCGCTCAGGCACCCAGTCATCCAGGCACCCAGGCGCAGAGTCACCCAGTCATCCAGGCACCCAGGCGCAGAGTCACCCAGTCATTGAGTCAACCAGGCACCCAGGCGCAGAGTCACCCAGTCATCGAGTCATCCAGCCAACCAAGTCACCCAGCCAACCAAGTCACCCAGCCAACCAAGTCACCCAGGCGTGCAGTCACCCACTCTTTTGGCCGACGATGAACGACATTGCAGCGCTGCTGTGGTGCTCCGTCTGCAACAGCACCACACCACACCAGCAGAAGGAACTCTACAACCACACCCAGTTCCAGTCTTGCCATGGTCCACCGTGGCTACTGATATGTTGTAAGGCACCGTGCTGGTAGACTCATTCTCAGGATGAAATAGACCTCCTCCGTGACACAACTTCAGCAGGTGTGGTCCCAAAGCTGAAAAGACACTTTTCTGTTCACGGTACGCCTCACACCCTCATCATAGACCATGATTGGCAATACACAACGAGGGCAATGTTTCAAAGATGTTGCCGAGCAGTGGGACTTGATCCATGTTACCAGCAGCCTGGAGCATCCACAGTCGAATGGATTGGCAGAAAGGGCGGTGCAGTGCCAAACAACTGGCGGAGAAAGCTCAGAGATGGAACCGACATCTTCCTCAATCTGCTGAACCTCAGAAATCTTCCCTGTGACCAAGCAGCATGTCTGATGTCACGACAGACGCTTGGCTTTTGGGGGATTTTCTGTTTCTTTTCCCTCAAAATGATATGTTGTATGCTTATGGGTCACGTGGTAGCTGGTTAGCCTAAGGCAATGTCTAAAACTCCTTATAGATAGATACTTTATTCATCCCCAAGGAAATTTTTGATTTATATACAGATTTTAGATTTGTTTTCCAGAAATTAATGGGAAATTAACTTCCGGAACCCATGGTCTTTTGGAGGAGGGGTGGGACCATAGAATGTTAATATTTAATTAATTTAAAATTAATATTAATAATATACAGTAGAAGGCAGGATTGTCGAGCTCTTTGACCCTTTCCACGTGACGTCACGCTGGACTCGCGCAAATTATGAACGCCTTGACGGACGGTGGGAGAGCTATCGTTATGCTGCAGACGGACAGCAAGCTAAACGCGTACGTGTTCTTCCATACAACCTGTAGAGTACTCCTCACCAACACAAGCATGTGTATGTATCGCCTTTCCTTTTAAAATGACTGATGAATAGTACAATAAAAGTACTCTCACCAGCTAGCTGGCGTGCTAACCAGCTGCTCATGCTAACATGTCAACCCGTTGATGAACAACATAACTAACAGCGGTTATTCACTGACCTAGCTAGCGTTAGCAACATACCCCCAAAAGAAAGCCGTTCTTTCATCATTTAACTCAACACATACAGAAATAGCGTTTAATTTAAAGATGATATGGCACAGAAACTAGCTACAAAAGGTAAAAAAAAAAAAAAAAACGAGATATATGCGGGTCTGCAGAGCTCCTACTCCGGTTAGCCGTCCAGCTAGCTACTGCTAGCTTTGGACTGCCCGCTAGCTGCTGCCTATCGCGTGGTAACATCCACCTGTCTGATCTTAACATAGGCTACACAGCGAATATAATCACAGAAAAGAAGATGGCTAGATGTTAGTTATTTTTGGTTACTACTAATCATGTACACCCAGTGATTTACTGCATAAATTAATGTAAAATAGAGAATTAATGATGGTATCATTAGAAAGTTGTTTTGGCACACCCAGTGACCAATGCTATGCGGGTAGCCACGACCGACCATGTCCTCTAAAAATACAGGCTACGTGTTATATAAATCTTTACTTAAGTAATTTTTGCTTAAGTAAAGATTTACTTAAGACTTTACTTAAGTAAAGATTTATATGTTAATACAAAATAAGTGTATGGTAGCTAGGGTTAGTTTAGCTAACGGAAGCCTACTTTCTTCCAGAATGAACTTTTGGTTAGTAGAAGAAAAAGGTTTTAATACGTTTCCATCTTTCTCCACTACCATGAAGTCAAACAAAAGCGTATTGTAATACGGCCTGTAAAACATTTAAACTATAACGACTTTGTCTTTTATACAACTTTTACTTTGAACGATAACCGGAAGTGTAACAGGCTGAATGCAATTCCTCTAACTTGATATAAATGCAGCTGTAGTTACTGTTCGTGGCCGCTAGATGGCATACAAACTCCTTTTAATTCAATGTCACTTACATGCAGTTGTGGAAGATATCCAAGTACATTTACTCCAGTACTGTACTTCAGTCCAGATTTTGAGGTACTTGTACTTTACTTAAGTCTTTTCTTTTCGTTCCACTTTCTACTTTTACTCTGCTACATCTCAGAGAGAAATATTCTACTTTTT
>NC_045756.1:7908277-7909850 GCF_008692095.1 Etheostoma spectabile
ACATTCATCTGACAGCTTTAGTTACTAGTTACTTTAAGATTCCTGCACACAAAACACATGTAGCTTATAAAATCTGAGGTTTTATTATAAATAAAACTAGCCCCAATATATATTTAAGCATTTTTGACTATTTTTTTCAACTTTTAATGCTCTATTTGACGCTCTCGGCCCTTTTTTTTGTTTCCAGGTTCTAAAATGAGAGGATTTTTTTACAGTGTGGTATTAGTACTTTTACCAGTACTTTCATTCAATCAAAAGTAAAATATCTTTGACTGTAATATTGCCCGACTCATATACTCTTCTCACAGTTTGGTCGACATTAAGCTCTGAAAAAGTTCCTTAGTAGAATAGAATTTAGCAAAAGAAAGAACATTTTTAAAAAGCAGCTACCGCACCACTCCCAGCACCCTGTTTCACAGCCTGGATATGTAAACTGAGTCTCAGAGTTGCCAAATTCGTCTTTGATTGGCGCGTCTCTTTGTTTTGGCGCACAACTAGGTGGGTCAGAATTTTTTGTGACCCTAAATTGATTTTGCGGTCCCGATCTAAATTTGCGACGGGTCGGATGTGGCCCACGGGCCTTGAGTTTGACCCATGTGCTGTACTGTAAATATAACTACACGGTACACACAGAGGGAGATTTCACCGTATACTGTGTGTGTGTGTGTGTGTGTGTGTGTTTTCACAGTAATATATGTAATTGACTCTAAAATGAAATGGGTAAAAAGAATATTGCTATACAAAGTGGACCAAATGAGCAAACAATATTAATAAAACGAGTACGTAAGAAAGACGAGGTGCTGTGTGGCCGGGTTGGCTCACACTCTGTTCCCATAATGCACTGTGTTCAGCCTGTGTCTGTATCCCAGTGTAAACAGATACTACTGTGCATGACAGCGTATTGAGTGACGCTGGGACAATGAACCCAGCAGAAGGGGGGGGGGGCGACATTTTAAATAATCTCTCAGCGTTGTTTACAATGTGCAGTTACATTATAAAGCAACGTGGTCATTTTTAACATTAATTCATCAGCTGATATTCGGAGGGGAATCTGATGACCATTAAAGGTTCAGTTCTGCTTTTCGTTAGAGCCAGACCCATATTATTGGCCGATATTAGGCATTTTCCAAACTATTGGGATCAACATCTATAGTGGCCGATAAGTAAAAATGACTTTGGGCAAGTACAAGTTATCACTTGCCTGATTGGACAAGTACAAAAAAGCCTTTCCCCTACTTCCTTTATTCTTTAAATAGAACACAGAGACTAATACAGAAACAGGATTTTGGGTAGTGGGCCCCCAGTGGAAATTCAGCCCTATTAAGAGACAGTCCAATATTGTTCTCCTTGCTGTGTGGCGGGGGGGCATAACTCATGTATTCTGTGCTCCGACAAAACCCTGACAGGCGAGAGTGTTGCACTCCTTTACAACATAAGTGCTATCTTGAAGATGACTCTTCCTCAGCGCTGACAGCTCAGAGCGGAGAGGGAAGATGGATGGAATTTAAATTTGAAGTGTGTGAGTGTGAGGGACAGATGTGTCTGAGAGAGTGGTTCTGTTCAGTGTTGGGGG
>NC_045756.1:7909860-7917235 GCF_008692095.1 Etheostoma spectabile
GGGGCAGGGGAGGGCATGTCCTAACAACCCCTACTACACCTCCCTTCTGCCTACCGGGCTGTGGAAAACCAAAGAGCAGCTGCAGATTCTTATCAAGACAACTCATGAGTGTTTGATTTTGTGCGAGAATAATATGGTAGTTTTCTAAAAACACTAATACCCCCCTAACCAAAGTAACTAGTAACTAAAGTAACTAGTAACTAAAGCTGTCAGATTAATGTAGTGGGTTAAAAAGTAGAATGTTTCTCTTTGAGATGTAGTGGAGGAGAAGTAGAAAGTGGAAAGAAGACTCAAGTAAAGTACAAGTACCTCAACATGTGGACTTAAGTAGAGTACTGGAGTACATGTACTTAGTTACATTCCACCGCTGGCAGTGATGGAGCGTCTGTCATCATAACAAACCTTTCTCTCTCTTTCAGGAATGCCGTTTTTATTCGGGGCAGCAGACAGGTGGCGCGCTGCAGGCCGACGTGTCTGAACAGAGAGCCAAACCCTCGGAACGCCTCCACCAGCCGAGTGGGTGCCGCCGAGGGCCCGCTGTGGTAAAGTCATCACTTTTACTTCGGTGTTTGAGAACCTCACCACAAGCTTTATTTAGCTGTGTACAAACTCATATTGATGTTAAAAAAGTCATAAAGTGAAATTTTCCTGCCATGGGACCATTAAACCAATCACAATCGTCTTGGGCGGGGCTAAGCGCCGGATGGAGCCACGGTGCCGCTGCAAAATAGTCTCAGGAAGGAACTTGTTTTGGTGGAACATGAAAAGTTGTTAGTCGTCAACAGAAACCTCAGATTGGACAGATAGTCTAGCTAGCTGTCTGGATTTACCCTGCAGAGATCTGAGGACCAGGTAACCGTAGTCCTCAGATTGGACAGATAGTCTAGCTAGCTGTCTGGATTTACCCTGCAGAGACCTGAGGACCAGGTAACCATAGTCCTCAGATTGGACAGATAGTCTAGCTAGCTGTCTGGATTTACCCTGCAGAGACCTGAGGACCAGGTAACCATAGTCCTCAGATTGGACAGATAATCTAGCTAGCTGTCTGGATTTACCCTGCAGAGACCTGAGGACCAGGTAACCATAGTCCTCAGATTGGACAGATAGTCTAGCTAGCTGTCTGGATTTACCCTGCAGAGACCTGAGGACCAGGTAACCATAGTCCTCAGAACTCAGCCGCAGGTTAGAGCCCCAACACAGAGACAGAGGAAGAGGACGGACATCCGGCCGAAATGAGGGACATCTGCCGGAATTTCCGGCAACAATGGAGCCATCCTAGAAAAAAAAAACATTTATTTAGACTAGGCCACAGGCGTCAAAGTTGAGGCCCACAGGCTAAATCCGGCCCCTCACAAATTTTGATCCGGCTCTCCATAATAATTTAGGTTCACAATAAATGTTGGCCTGCCTAGTTGTGCACCAAACCCAAAAGACAGGAATCGGTTTTTCAAACTGTAATTACGTGATACTCGGAGCAGAATTTGGCAGACTTTCCAATCTTTGAGACTTTGCTGTGAGTCGGTTGTGTTAAAAGTGTAATCTTTACTTTGCTTGATTTACTAAATTCTATCACAAGTCGCAAACAGTGACACATTACAAAAAAAACAAAATATGTTGAAATGTTGAAAAAAGCGACATGCAGTAATACAAAAAAGATATTTAATTAAAAATATTTGTTTTACCTTTTCAATGTAATAAAAGCATGTCTAACTTGTTTGGCCCTTGATGTTCCAGTTTGGCCCTTAGTGAAGGGACGTTTGACACCCCTGGACTAGACAATGCCAGACTACTATCTACTTCTTCTTTTAACTTGTAAGTATTTATTACTGATTTTATTTATCACCACTGATGAGAAAACAACTTTTCGTTCTTTCTGAATAAGTGCTCAGTGAAATGACAAAGTGAGTTGTCTTGATTGCTGCAGAAAAACGTTTACCAGTAGAGCTTTTACTTTGAAAACCCCGTGCAGGAAGTTCGCTCCTGCTTGCCCCCTATGGGCCGAACTCATTCTTTGCACACGGCCTCCAGTCCACAGGTAGACGGAGAGGTCGCTGAAACTTTCCCTCTCAGAGGCTTGTCCCCCCCCTCCCCGCCCCCAACAAGCTGCTGAGTGTCCGCTGGAGATGAACACAGCCTCGGGAGGGTTTTAACTGATTTTCTCCTTGTTAGAAAATCCTAAATAACGAAGAGCGGAAGGATGCGTGGAGGCGACAGGTGGCCGACATGGAGCTGGCCGACGTGCGTCCTCCTGCTGCTGCTGGTCGGCACGCAGACCCGGTCTCAGCGCACAGGTAGGCGGATGCCGCCGGTTCTACTTGGAACTGCTTTTGCATGTTTACGCCACGGCTAGCTGAATTAATACGGCGGAGGTTTAAAATGTGGCTGCAAAAAAAAAAGTTTGTACGGGTTAAAAATGTCCATAAAAATGCAAAAAATCCTGCTTTAAAATGATGAAACCCCCCAGCAGGTTTGGCATCGGGTCAAGTAGTCTAGGGGTCGACCGCTACTGGTTCTTCAAGGCCGACATCCATACCAATTATTAGTAATAATATTTGGAATGATATGCATTTACAGCAAAAATGAACATCTTTGAGTCAAAATTAAGATTTTGGATTGTTACAAACGCAGCAAAATGGTTTGTTTAAATGCAATTATGTAATAAATGAAAACTTTAAAATATGGGTGTACGTTCAGAAAATGTCACATTCGATATTGTTTTTTTTTAGTCAAAGGATTGTCAATGAAAAAAACGATTCACAGTAAATCAATTTAGTTACTTTTCCCACATGAAGACATTTAATTACAGTATGGCAAAACCCCCCAAAAAATTAATGGATTTTTGGTATTCTATGAATCGTTTTTGAATCGGTAGAGCTTGAATTGCGATACGAATGTGACTCGATTTTACCACAAAAACAATATGCAGTTAAAAAAAGCAATACATAAAATTACTTCCTGAAGTTTTAACGCGCTAACAGTTTTTAGCTGTAGAGACGAAGTAGCACACTTTTTAATAATGAACTGTTATTGGTTATTGCTGAAGTACAACACGCATACAGATAATCTGCTAATTGATAAAAAAAAAAAAACGATTGAGATAGTCGATCTATTCCTAGCTCTGGATGAGCGTCTGTGCTTTGTTTTTTTTGCTGTTTGTCATTTTATGACTCACTGTGAGCACATGCAGGGTTTATGAACAGTACAGATAATCTGCAAATTGTCAAATACCGGCCAATAATCAGCCCCCCCCCCTTTAATTGAATTTTGGATATTGTCATCCGTGGCTGAGTTTACTGAATACTGAGCAGGCTGTGTGTGCTGACACATGATCTCAAAGCTTGGTTTTCAGGCTGGAATTAAGTTGTGGTTGACTTGGGAATGTCTGGACTTGTCTATATGGAATTATGAATACTCATAGCATCCCCTCAGCTGTATTCCGAAGCCTTTATTTGCTTTGCAAAAGTGAAGCATGTAGCCTTGGCGTCTTGCATTTTTCCATCTCTCTCTGGTGGTTTTTTACACCTTGAGGTTGTATTGTATCTCTTTGTAATAGTCGTTGAATTTACATAATTGAAGAAAAAATATCAAAATCCCGATTTTATTTTGGTCAATATTTAAAAGCATGATTATTTAACGTGATTGCCCAGCACTAAGTTCAACAGAGACTCTGTCCCGGGAAGCCCCTGACCCCTTGAACCCCTGCTTCGGTTCTCGGCCCTTTAAGTACTCATCAATGATTTTGAACTTGTGGTGTGTGTGTGTGTGTGTGTGTGTGTGTGTGTGTGTGTGTGTGTGTGTGTGTGTGTGTGGTGGGGTGGTGATTTGCGCTTTGTTCAGATTTTCCCTTCTTCAGGGCTCATCAGTCCCTGCCCCAGAGAAACAGACACACTCAATCTGCAGCGCCAAGTTTTAACACACACACACACACACCGCTCTGACATTCAGGCATGCCCACACATTCGTGTAGAGACTTATTTGCAGAAACCCTCTGACACACTTCACACAAGAATTCATGGAAAATCTCCTCACACTTAAAGAAATCTATTTTGACAATGCAATTTTTTGTTTCAGTTGTTTTGAAAAATGTAGGAATAACTTGTCTCACGTTTACACGTGGGCGACTATTTTCAGAAACAGACACTTCAACTAGAGCTGGGCAATATATTTGTATTATATCAGTATCGAGATATGAGACTAGATATCCTCTTAGTTTTTAGATCATTATATCGTAATTATATCCACATTAGAGAGGATTATTTATCAAAAATCTCATTGTGTGAATATTTTCTGAAAGTACCAATAGTCAACACTACAATGTCGTTGCTGTATCAATATCGAGGTATTTGGTCAGAAATATTGGGATGTTTGATTTTCTCTGTTTCGCAGATAAAGAGCTCGCATCAGGTGTTTAAATAACCTGTGTCAAAACTGTTCACAGGTCTCAATTTAATAAAATCCTTTGGCGCTGGCTAAAGCATCTTCGTGGGGGGGGGGGGTCATGACAATCACGACAATCACGATGGGACGACCTTTTTGAGTCGTCCCATCGTGATTCACAGTTTGCGCTGCATCGCATACTTAATAGTTAGACAGAACTGCGTAAAACCAGCGTAAAGTTTATATTTCATATTTGACAGCTAACATTCAAAGTTCTGATTGCACGGAAGTCATCCAAGTCGTTGTTGCAAGTCTTTTCACATCTCTGAGCCGATTTGAAAGGTTTTCTGGGAAATGTAGGAAACTAATAACAAAAGTACAAAAGGATGAATGAGGCCTGTGGGAGAAGTAGCTCCTCCAAAAAAGGGTTTTGCAAAGACTCCTGTCAAACACTGAGCGTTGTTAATCGAGAATTTCCTGACTAACAGTGTCAGAGGAGCAGAGGGCGGCGAGTTCCCTCCACGCAAATCCTCCAGATATACCAAATCCAGATATACCGCCTCTCAGATTTACTATGTTTACATAACATGTAAGTACTCAACCAAAGTATGCTGTAACACAGGCAGCAGACGGTTCTCCTGGGTGGTCCTTGATATGTGATGTTATATTTGATCAAAGCCGGCAACAAACGCTCATAAAAACCCTTGTGTGCTGCGCCGTACAAATTGAGAAGCTGTTCACATCACTGCATGGCTTGTATTTGGGATGCAAAGGGAACAGAATAGAGGGGGTAGTTACATCAGAAGGAAAATGTCAAGACTGTTTAGCTCATGATTTTACAATAGATCTATCGCCATTAATAATGGCCAATTAGAAGAAGAAAAAGAGTGTATGCAGCAACAAACCTCCCACCCTGATGAAGACTCCATACTGCACAATTTATGACCCCACTAAAAGGCTGGACATGGGCCTCTGGAGCTTTCCCTGTCTTAAGGGTTTATACTCGGGGAGGGGGGGGTAAATCAAATGCTTTTTCTACCCTTTTCTTAATATAAATGGACATGGAGACCTTTGACTCAGTATGGGAAGTAATTGTAACGCTCCGGTTCTTGGGTCAAATTTGACCCGTTTTATTAAAAGTCAGAAATATGGAGTTCTTACAACCCAATTGCCAAAAAATAACTTGGATGGTTGCATGTACATTGTATTTTTATTTGCCATCTTGTACATAAAGTATAGAGTTTGTTTCTTTAGAGTTCTCACAGAAGGACATGTGTGGCTTTTAAAGGAGCACTCCCCTGTTTTGCCCATGTTTTGATAAAGGTTAAAATCCTTTTTTTTAAATAAAAACATCCGCAAAATTGCATTTGCTAAAGCCACCAGACTCCATGTAAATAAACAGTAAGTTAAGCATCGTAAAATACACTTCATTCAAAGTGAACAGAAACAACGTATAACTATAAAATGCTGTTTTTTTTTTTTTTTTCCACTTTTCCAACCATCACTACTCTAGTGTTGGTTGAAATAAACACATAGTTCAAGGATTTATACGTGAAAACATGTCGACTCTATACACGCTAAAAGTACAGTTTTTTTAAACAGAGTCTGGTGGGTTTAGTACTAGCGACTTCAGAGCTGTTTTTGGTTAAACAGCAAGGTCTTAAAGAGATTTTAAAGGTCTATCTCAGAAGGGATCCTTTATATAATGTTGTCTGACACTGTCAGTGCCTAAACGAGCACTTTTAAAAACAAGCTTGACAATTGCCCTATTAACTCACATTGTAGCTTGTTTCTCCGCTGGACTCGAAATCAATGTCTGACTCAGCTGGATCTGATGTAACAGTTCAGTGACATACAAACTACTATACCTCACTATATTTACCTTTTGCTGCACTTTCGAAGGAGCAAGCATTTGAAAAAAGAGTTTTGCTTAATTTCTCTCCTGGGGATAAATACTATCTCATCTGATTTATTTCTTGTTACTTGATTTAGATGTGACTTTTCTTATCTGGACGTCCCTTATCTCTCACACACAATAAGTCAAGAAGGATTCAATGTTCAATTTTGGTTGAAACTGTTTTGTTGATCCAATTTGATGTCCGTGTCGGGTGACATAGGCGTAGATTTCACACGTGGGGGTGGGGGGGTATGTTTTTAGGTGTCAAATTCAGCTTTCAGACTGATCAGATCTGTAGACAGTAACAAACGGTACATCAAAGCCCCTTTTTACAACCGTATGCAACTAATGTAACCTTCCCTATAGAGGGCTTTAAAGAGGCCCCTTAAAGGCAGCTGGGGGTGTTTTCTACCTGCTGCCAGCTACTTCAAGGTGACAGCGGAAGTGTATGTATGATCTCATGGTGAAACGGGGGGGTGTTTTGCTTTCCATATTTCTATGCAATCTGCCATCTAAACCGGTCAGAAGCCGCTCTGTGTTACTGGGGAATGCTTTGTTTTAACAGCTGCAGAGCTGGTGATAACGGGGACAGCGGTGGCTGTGGTCTGCTTCTCCCACCTGCCCTGCTCTTTAAGTTCTAATTACCTATAGTCACCCACATGTGACGGGTAAACATTAGGGTTCATTTGGATTTAATTTCTAAACGTAGGAACTAGGGCTGTATGATCTATCATTGTTTTTATCGCCATTGCGATATCAGCTGGCACAATAAATACATTGGGAAAGACACTCAGAGATAGGCAAGATATAAAATCTGTATTGTGATATGAGACTAGATATCGTCTTAGATTTTGGATATCGTAATATCTTGATTTGGCATAAGCTTTGTCTTTCCTTGGTTTTACAGGAAAGTGATGTCATTTTCTGAACTGACCACACATTTTGATAAATGATTATTTGATAAATTGTTTTAAATTCAGCAAGCAGTTTGTTGTATTTTGAGAACACTTTAATATCTGCGATATTCAACATCCATCCATCTTCGTCCGCTTGTACTGTGTCTGGTCTCGGGGGCAGCAGCTCCAGCAGGGGACCCCAAAC
>NC_045756.1:7917245-7927636 GCF_008692095.1 Etheostoma spectabile
TTCCCCGAGCCACATCAACCAGCTCCGACTGGGAGGTCCTGAGGCGTTCCCAGGCCAGGTTGGAGATATAATCCCTCCACCTAGTCCTGGGACTTCCTCGAGGCGTCCTCCCAGCTGGACGTTCCTCCACCTAGTCCTCGGACTTCCCTGAGGCCTCCTCCCAGCTGGACGTTCCTCCACCTAGTCCTGGGACTTCCCTGAGGCCTCCTCCCAGCTGGACGTTCCTTCACCTAGTCCTGGGACTTCCCTGAGGCCTCCTCCCAGCTGGACGTTCCTTCACCTAGTCCTGGGACTTCCCTGAGGCCTCCTCCCAGCTGGACGTCCCGTCCTTACCCAATGCCCGAACCACCTCAACTGACTCCTTTGGACGTGAAGGAGCAGCGGCTCTACTCCGAGCCCCCCACGGATGACTGAGCTTCTCAGCCTATCTCTAGGGAGACAGCCAGTGATCAGCCCCTGGATCTCGTCGTTCAGTCATAAATGTTGGGTCATGACCAATATTCAACAATGTTATCGCATATTTCCTCATATTGTGCAGCTCTACTAGGAACTGGAATCTGGCTTGTGGTTGGAGCTTTGGATTGGTGCCTCCTGTAACACAAAGAACGCAAGTTTAATTGCAAGAACAATGCAGTCGAGGTGCCCTTAAGCAAAATATTCCATTTAAGCCAATGTAGACAATGACCTCAGCTAAAATTCCTGAAACATACTGCAAGGACTGACTGACGCCACAGGTCTGTGCAGGCTTAAGGAACCAAGTGTTGGCAAGGAGATTAACTTTAGCCTGGAGCTAATTTCATATAAAAGAGTATCCTTCTCGCACTTGAAACTACAAGCCATGATACCAATAATTGCACCCAACCCTCAGAAACAGAAGCTGTTTGTTGAGAAAAATCAGTAGCTCACAAATTTCTGTTTCTGTAACGTTTACTGGCTGACGCGGCTCTACAGTGGAACTTTTCTGACTTGACCCTGAACGGTCCCAGAGTCCATTCATCCATTGTCTTCTCCTCCTATGGAGGCAGCAACATGTTTGCATGGCACATGTCATCAGTCTTTTTTATTAAATCATTTCCACCCAGGAGGGTCAAAACAGACTCTTGTGCACATATCAGGCAGCACCGCTGGAATGTAACTAAGTACATTTACTCCAGTACCCCACCATTTGGATTTAAGTACAGTTTACTTAAGTCAACCATGTTGGCATTTTATAGTCTGTCCACCAGAGGACGCTCTACAACGTCCCTGTTAGTGATGGCGTTGCATAGTCTGTCCACCAGAGGACGCTCTACAACGTCCCTGTTAGTGATGGCGTTGCATAGTCTGTCCACCAGAGGACGCTCTACAACGTCCCTGTTTTTTCTTTAAGTTTCATATTTTAAGTTTGTATTTTTATACATTTTATTTATCAGAACTTTTATATATTTTGATGTTCCTCTGTTCTGAAAACAGAAAAAAATGTTCATATTATTTTAGTGAGAACTCATGAACAACTACAAATAACTTATGTTTTTCTGGATTAAACAAATATATACATTGGATTTTTAAATAACCAAATATTTGTATCGGTATCTGCCTTAAACATCCTTTATCGGTCGGGCTCTACTTTTTACTCCACTGCATTCATCTAACAGTTTTAGTTACTAGTTACTTTACACATTAACATTTTTGCACACTATGTTATCTGATGTTTTATTATAAAGTAACCTAGCAACAATGTAACAACCTACAGGTCCAGCTGAGATGATGAGACCATGAAACACACAGCTGGTTGGATCCTTTACTCTTTCTACAATGGGAGGAGACTTCTGCATTGAGTACTTTTTTAATTTTAGTACATTTTCCTGATAACACTTACTGAATTAACATTTTCAATGCAGGACTTTTACCTGTAACAGGATTTTTTTTTTACAGTGTGGTATTAGTATTTTTACTGAAGTAAAGGATCTGAATGCTGGAATGAGGACTAAGTGTCAAAATGACGTGGAGGAATGTGGGAGGTCAAAGTCTAGTTTGAAGCAGCTTTAATTTCTGTGTTTTGGGCGTTTTGCGGCTTGTCATTTTATAACTCACTGAGCGTCGGCGGGGTTTATGAACAGTACTTGCCCTCGAGTACCTGGGCTGCAGGAATTTGACTCTCACCTGCAGCACTGAGACCTCAAGTTACGAGGGCCTTGAATGTCACGTCTATTCAGGCATGTGGTGCAGAAATGTACCTTTGACAGTTGAGATCAACTGAAAAATATGGATTTCTGTCAACACTCAAATGGGACAAACATTAGGAATGTAAATCTGTAATTTGACTTTTTACTCATGTATGTTTTGTCTGAAGGATTGTACTTCTACTTACTGTGGAAAAAAGGAAATGAAAAAGGTCGCTTTGGCAAACTAAATAGTCAAATTGAAAGCTGGAGAAATCTTTTTTGCTGCTTTTGGTGCTTTTTTCAACATTTTTTCCGCTTTTTCTAATTGAATATTATTATTTGATCAAAAAAACAAGTTTTTCTGATATTTTTGTTGCTTTTTTTTCCACCGAGTTTTAACCCGCCAGCTGTCAAGATCTGGAAGTGTGGTTGTGTCGATTTATCTGTTCTTGTTTTATGCTTACGTGTTGTCTTGTTGTGGCTTATCTGATGTTTTCTCTGGAAGCGTCTCACACCCTCTCGTCTAAAAAAATTCAGTGAAGAGCAAAAATACCCTGCTTTTGTCTGTGCCAAAAAACGACTTCGACACACCGCCGCAGGGTGTAAGGATCGGGGGTGGGGGAGGGTGGAGTGTCATGGGTGTTGATTTCTGCTGAGCATCTGCTAGGATGCCCCACGGGGGGATTTCTTTTTTTTTTGCTTCGGAAAATTTGAGTTACTTAATAACTGGAAAACACAGCGGGCATGATAGGTTTCTGGGTTTGTAAAACGTAGAGATTGAAAGGCAAATGACCCAAATGGTAGTACAGACTTGGTGCGCAGCATTTCATCTGTATTTTCTCTGGTGTGGGCACCAAGAAATACCGTTTTTTTAGTAGCTTAGAGTTTCCAAAGTACCTTTTCAAAAGCAATTACTAGTAGGTATCTTTGACTCAATAGAAGGAGCGGATACACAATGAAATGACAAACTGGATTTAGACTCTGTGTACCATTTTCATGTTTGTGCTTCGTTTATGTACCAAAATACCTCAATTGTGCTGTCGGTTGAATTGAGGCGCGTGGTTTTTAGTTGTCAGGGCTTTTCATGGAAACAATTAGAAAGAACAGATCCTTTTTAGGCTTATTTTGTTGTTTTAAGACCCTGTTAACCGTAGTTTACAGTACAGTTGTACAGTTTAGGAAAAAAGAAGAAAATCAAAGATTTATTGATAGAAAAATGAAATTATTACTGCTAAGAGCAGAAGGACCTAAACTGGAATTCTTGAAATCAGTAATACCAAAAAAAACAGTTACTGTTCCATATGAACATATGCGTATACACTTATTATTTTTTAAATCCTAATAATTCTATTTGCATGCTTTTTCCGTCATGTTTCATTGCAGCCAGTGATCAGTACAGTAACTCATAGCAGACCTGACCCCTGCAGCCTCTGTGCTGCTTCCACCTGCTGGTTCATGGAAGTACTGCGAGTACATGAATGTATCCACTACATGGCCAAAAGTATGTGGACATGCGAACATTAACACCACCCACATGTGACAAAGCCCTCCCGTTCATCCTGAATGTGTTGGAGTGGCTGGTGCAGGCCGGTTGCATTCTCCCACACCAGACCGGGAAAGGTAAAGGTACTTTATAGTACTTCATTCTCTACATTAAACCTGTCCCTCAAGGGAGGGGGGGGGGGGGGGGGGGGAAGCCATGTACAGCGCCCGGGGACCAACGTCATTATAGTTTATATTTTTATTTTATTTTGACTTTTTATTTTCAAATTTAGTTTAGTTTTAATTAGTTTTTAAAGCGGGTTCGCTAGTTTAGTTTTCATGTTTTGAATAGGGGGGGTAGCTTCTGTTTCGGGAGAGGGGGGCTTTGCGCCCTAAAAAAGCAAAATACTTCTTATACGTCCCTGAAAAGCACTCAGGACAATAGTGAAAGGTTGTAAATTATATATGTTGCATGTTACATTTTGAAGCGAAATCCCTTTTTATTGTTTTCCTTTTGCTTCTCCTCCTCCAGGAAAACGCCACCGCGTTGCATTGTGGTATACGGGAGTGAAATCTCGGGTACATCGTACGTTAAAGCGCAGAGAATTTGAACACCACGTCAAAATGGCGAAATATGAAACAATATTTCCATGATAGGGAACAGTTTCCGACACAGCTTTTGTCAATTTGTAACAGGAAATGGTCTCTCAATATTTTTCAGAGCACACTTTAAAGGTGGGCAGTACCTAGGTCTGGATCGTGACAACTGTCCCCCCCCCCCTCCCCCTCCCCCCAGGAAACAGACTGTATAAAATAGGTGCTGCAATGCTCTCCCTTTTCTTCATCAAGGCCTCTATGTTTACAGACTTGTGGTGATGAACAATGTTGCTGTAGGTGCCAAAAACATCTGGGTTTGGTACTGCCAATTAGTTTTGTTTTGTCATGGTTCATGTGTGCAAGAAACATTATACTTCTTGGCAGAGAATCGTGCTTCATTTTTGGCCCTGAATCATGCAGGCCTAGTTTGAAGGGGAAATGTGCTAAGATGCACATTTCCCCTTCAGGAATCAAAATATATATAAACTGTATAAACAATACAACAATACAAATATAGAAAGACTGACAACCGCGTACTAGAACACATGAACCCGCAGTCAACTCATTGAGTTCCTGTGCATGTGTGCTTCCCCCACCAGTGTGTTACGGTTAAATGTAAAAGAACATACATCTGAGCGTGTGAATTGTGGGGTGTCCCTGAGGAGAAACCAGATACAGCCATTAAACAGAGACAAAGAAGCTGCCGTCATCCTGGATTTCTGTCTTTATGAGATGAGGCTTGTAGATGAGGAGAAGAGTGCCGGAGGCTTTCATGTCTCAACAAAGAGATTAAATGAGGCGAAGAAAGTGCATGACAAATGGCTGTAGAAGTTTAACTTTTAAGTTGGTGGTCCGTGTGATTACCGTTCTTGTAAAGATGGAAAGGCCACTAATCAGCTGGGATTAGATCCTGGGGACGGGTAAGAACTCTACAGACCTCCTCCTCACGGTGTCGGACAGACACTTAATCCCAAATATGGTCTTTTTTTTTTCAGGAGAATTATAACACGACAGGCTTATCAACTGAATTCAGAGAAAGATTTGTTTTTTTGCCGGTCTAAGAAAGTTAGACACACACTCACACAAACACGCACACATTCACACACTAGAGCCCGACCGATTAAAAGATTTTCAATGTCGATACCAATACAATTATTTTGTTATTTAAAAATCCGATATTCCAATATATAGGCCAATATATGTTTTTAAAAATCTATAAATGCGAAATAAAACATATTTCCCCAACATTAATTACATGTAGTTATTTGAGTTCTCCTCTGGTGGACAGACTATGCAACGCCATCACTAACGGGGACGTTGTAGAGCTGCCTCTGGTGGACAGACTATGCAACGCCATCACTAACAGGGCATTGTAGAGCCGTCCTCTGGAAGCAGACTATGCAACGCCCACCTAACAGGGACGTTGTAGAGCGTCCTCTGGTGGACAGACTATGCAACACATCACTACAGGACATTGTAGAGCGTCCTCTGGAGGACAGACTATGCAACGCCATCACTAACGGACGTTGTAGAGCGTCCTCTGGGGGACAGGCTATGCAACGCCATCACTACCAGGGACGTTGTAGAGCGTCCTCTGGTGGACAGACTATACAACGCCATCACTAACAGAGCGTCCTCTGGTGGACAGACTATGCAACACCATCACTAACAGGGACGTTGTAGAGCGTCCTCTGTGGCCAGACTATGCAACGCCATCACTAACAGGGACATTGTAGAGCGTCCTCTGGAGGACAGACTATGCAACGCCATCACTAACAGGGACGTTGTAGAGCGTCCTCTGGTGACAGCTATGCAACGCCATACTAACAGGGACGTTGTAGAGCGTCCTCTGGTGGACAGCTATGCACCGCCATCACTAACAGGGACGTTGTAGAGCGTCCTCTGGTGGACAGACTATACAACGCCATCACTAACAGGGACGTTGTAGAGTGTCCTCTGGACAGACTATACAACGCCATCACTAACAGAGCGTCCTCTGGTGGACAGACTATGCAACACCATCACTAACAGGGACGTTGTAGAGCGTCCTCTGGTGGACAGGCTATACAACGCCAACATAACATGGTTAACCGTCCAGTATTATTTTATTTTTTAAATAATCAGTTATCTGTCATTTTAAATGGGTTATACAGTATATAGATCTCAGCACACATCTGTATTACCATTTGGGTCTTTTGCCTTTCAGTTTTAGTGTTGCAAACCTAGTAACCCATAATGCCTGCTGTGCTTTCCAGTTAATAAATAACTCCCCAAAATTCCCCAACCTCTGGAGGAATCTGGTTTGCAATTAGTTGAGGTCGGGGAGATTTAAACTCCCACAGCTGCCCTTTTTAAACTCCCTCTTTCTACCTGTTTTTCTGTCTCTCTCTTACACCAATACCCTAAAATACTTTATGACAACGTAGCACATTCTATTAATTCTGCAGAAGCATTATGTGCCCCTGTATTTCTGGTCTGGAGCGTTTAAAGAGGAAGTAGACATAACATTCCAGCTGGAGCGTTGTGTGTGTTGTGGTGTGGTGGGTGTGTGTGTGTGTGTGTGTGTGGTGTGGGTGTGTGTGTTGTGTGTGTGTGTTGTGTGTGTGTGTGTGTGGTGTGGTGTGTGGTGTGTGTGTGTGTGTGTGTGTGTGTGTGTGTCAGCTGTGCAGAAAACAACACCATTCTTGATGGTCTTGAGTTTCCAAAGGACACTTCTGGTTTAGATTTTATTCTTTCTTTCGTGTGGGTGGGTGTTGTGTGGTGTGTGTTTGAGTGTGGAGAGACTCCAAATGAGAAGCACCAGGGGCCTTCATGAACTGACATCCACTAACTCATTGAAGCATAATGCCGTGGTGTGTTTACTTACCCTGCTCGTGGCCCTGTGCAGGGCAGAGCAGCTGACAGCTGATAGCTATGAAACGTTGGAAGCACACGGAGAGGGGCTACCACGCATGTGGAACAGGCTGCCGGGATGTTCCGTTCCGTGATGTCTTTTTGATATTTAAAATCCAGATGCCTGTAGAGATAGATGTGTAGCTTGTTCGTTCTCTATCAGGTAATAGTAATGATAATAATGGCAAATAATGCTTTTTTTAATGTAAAAAAAAACCTACATTCTTTAAAGGAAATGTCATGAACTGCCAATTTCTCATCTCATACTTCTGATTCATTAGATGCTTTTTATTCTGTTGCTGTGGAAGAGGAAAGAAAGAGAGAGAGAGCATCATAGCACAATCGGCATAGGTAAAGAAAAAGTAGACAGGAAGTCTCGCTCTCCCCCAAACACACACTCTGTAATTGCTTTTGGTAATTACAGCAAGGCCGAGGCGTATGAGCCATTCTGTTATTTGTCGGTGAGCTTTCCTTGCTCTTGGGTGTACAGTTTTCATTTTCATGCTTTGTTTTTGTATGAAAATACCACCCTTGTCTAGTTGGAACACAGTGAAGGCTCAGGTTGTCAAAGGTTGCCCATATTCACTTCATGTTTTTAAAGCAGAGCAAATCAGTTAAGATCATTTCCAATTGGATTTTGTGCGTTTTCTTTTCCCACATTTTCTCCCCACGCGTCCAAAACTTCTGGAACACACTGTGCATTTACTTGTTCCATTTGCAGATCTGTCCCTGACAACAGGAAGACAATCAGCCTAACTCTGTGTTTAGACATGTGTAAACCATCCTTCCTAAAATCAAATTAACAATCATTTGATTAAACTGTCGAGAAGCTTTGAAAGAGAGTTGTTCCAGCGACTAGTTGTAGTCCTCTCTGCCCTTCTGGCTTTTTCACACACTCCCCAAGTTATCCAATCAGAGTACTCCTCTTGTCCTGTTTAGTGTCCAGTGGAATGAGGACATATGCTGACAGCGGTAGCTGCGTTGTATGAATGCCCGAATGATGAATTTGTGTCCAAACCCGTCAAATGTCATGCAGCGTGGGCGTGGGAGGTCCGAGGGCTGGAATGTGTAACAGCTGGATGTCCCAGCTGGGCAGATGAGGCCTGGTAGCTGGATGATGGGCACACACAGGCAACGCTGGACGAAGTATTCAGATCCTTTACTTCAGTAAAAGTACTAATACCACACTGTTAAAAAATACTCTGTTACATGGATAAGTCCCACACTGACAATGTTACTCAGATAAAAGTGTGAAAGTATCATCAGGAAAATGTACTTGAAGTATTAAAAGTTAAAATACTCACATTTTAGGAACTCATATAGAGGGTCACACCCGAAAACTATATATTGTTGGATAGTTTACTTTATAATAAAACATCAGATTTCATAACCTACATGTGTTAAGTGTGCAGAAATCTTAATGTGTAAAGTAACTAGTAACTAAAGCTGTCAGATGAATGTAGTGGAGTAACTGGTAACTAAAGCTGTCAGATGAATGTAGTGGAGTAACTAAGTAACTAGTAACTAAGCTGTCAATGAATGTAGTGGATTAACTAAAGTAACTAGTAACTAAGCGTCATGATGACATGTAGTGAGTAACTAAAGTACCTAGTAACTAAAGTAACTAGTAACTAAAGCTGTCAGATGAATGTAGTGGAGTAACTGTTAACTAAAGCTGTCAGATGTTGTAGTGAAGTAACTAAAGTAACTAGTAACTAAAGCTGTCAGATGAATGTAGTGGATGTAACTAAAGTAACTAGTAACTACAGTGTCGATGAATGTAGTGGAGTAACTATAACTAAAGTCTAGTAACTAAAGCTGTCATGAATGTAGTGGGTAACTAAAGTAACTAGTAACTAAAGTACTAGTAACTATAGCTGTCAGATGAATGGTGGGTAACTAAGTAACTATACTAAAGTAACTATAACTAAAGCTGTCAGATGAATGTAGTGGAGTAACTAAAGTAACTAGTAACTAAACTGTCAGATTAATGTAGTGGTAACTAAAGTACTATACTAAAGCGTCAATGAAGTAGTGGAGTAACTAAAGTAACTAGTACAAAGCTGTCAGTGAATGTATTGGAGTAACTAAAAACTAGTACTAAAGCTGTCAGATGAATGTAGCGAGTAAAAGTAGAAAGTGGCATGAAAAAAGACAGGTAAAGTAAAGTAACTTAGTTACATTCCACCGCTGCACACAGGCCGTGTGGAGGAGGAGGGTGTGTTGGCTGGGGGGGGGGGAAAACGGACCCCCCCCCCCCCCATCATTATCTCCCATCTGTGAGAACCTGGTAGTGGTACGTTTTCCGAGGATTTTCTCCGATGAGGCAGGGAAGTGGTTCCCCCGGGAATGGAGCCCCCCCCACCTCGTCAGCTGCTGTCTTTCATTCATCCCTCGCTGTTCGCTGCTGCTCTTCTTTCTTCCCTGCCAGGGCTGAACAATATATCATTTTTTTTATCGTTGTCGCAATATCAACGGGCGTAATATACACATCTTGACAGGCTGCGACATATCCAATAGAGACAGAAAATATCAGTGGAAAGTTATAGTTTAAAAAGAAACTGTCATTCCTTTGTTAGTGGAGCCTTTTCTATTCACTCCAATGTTAAAGTTGTTCAATAAACTAATGTTGGGATTTATTTCCATTTGCTTGTTTTAAATTCAACAAGCAGTTTGTTTTAGCTGAATACTGAAAGCTGCAGAACAGAGTACACGTTCATAAATTTTTATTTATCGCAAGAAATATTATTGCAATATTCAACAACCTTATCACATATTTTCCTCACATCGTGCAGCCCTATTCCCTACGCTATATCAAAAAAGACATCACACAGTTTACAATGCGGCCGTTTCACACAATGTCACTTGTGACATGTTTTGCCCCCCCCCAACTAATAAATCAGACCGGTAGAATGCCAGTATTGTGTTACTGAACACCACGTTTGTTTTCTGAAGCCCTCTCTTCCTTTTTTGTTTTTTTATGATATGAAATCCCTCTCTTCTGCTGCATATCAGTCTCAACCTCAGCCTCTGTGTTATCGTAACCTTTACCTTTAACCATACATAACCATAATCCTCATCTCAGCTCAGTTTTAGTGGCCTGAAGATGTAAAGTATTTCACAAGAAATATGCAAAGTCCACATTATACTCACAATTGTATGTATTTCCAGTCTTGTATAAAGTACTTCAAAGCAAACCTTGAATGAAAAGCACAAGTATCTCATCAGAAAACGACTTCAGTAGAAGTTATATTTACTGTACTTAAGTAAAAAAAA
>NC_045756.1:7927646-7928038 GCF_008692095.1 Etheostoma spectabile
AAAAAAACTTTTTCTGATATTAAATGTACTTAATTTTCAAAAGTAAAAATAAAACTTTGGTTCTGTACTTTATTCTGGCTTCCTCATTGTAACCCATACTTTCAGGGTTTCCACACCTTTTTAAACATAAAAAGTTTTTTCTGAGAAAAACAGTTTTTTTTTGTGAGAAAGAATCTTTCACTCCAACGTACGAAAACATTTCTTGCGTAACGAGTAGCGAACATGCTGAGGGGGAGACGTATCGGAGTAAAAGTGTTCATTTCATTTAGGAAACGTAGTGTAGTAAAAGTGAAATTTTCCAGAAATATAAATAAAGTAAAGCACAGATACGTGTAAAGTCTACTTAAGTACCTTAAAGTGCCCATATTCTGCTCATTTTCAGGTTCATAATT
>NC_045756.1:7928048-7928226 GCF_008692095.1 Etheostoma spectabile
GTTGTACCAGAATAGGTTTCCATGGTTTCATTTTCAAAAAATATTTTTGATGTACTGCACATTGCTTCAGATCCTGTTTTCACCCTGTATGTTTAGGTCTCTGTTTTATCTCCAGAGTGAGACATCTCACTTCTATCATCTTTGTTGGGAGCTGCACATGCTCAGTAGCTCGGTAAGA
>NC_045756.1:7928236-7928413 GCF_008692095.1 Etheostoma spectabile
TGATGACTCTTTCTCCAGCTTTGGTCAGTCCAAGGCAGGATTAGCTTGGAGACTTCTAGACGAGGGCCACTGGAAGAAAACCTGCACAACAGGGACAGGAAGTAGTTCTTTTTGAGATTAAGGTCAACTAGAACGAGCTAGCATGCTACGGTTAGCCACCTCGTCTCGGCTAGTGAC
>NC_045756.1:7928423-7932819 GCF_008692095.1 Etheostoma spectabile
GAAAGCCGTGCAGATTCTGAACAGCTCACCTGGAGACTGAATGCAGAGGACATTCAGAAACCGGATCTCACTCAGTTTGTATGTGTGTGGAAGCACTAGAGACACAAAATAACATAATCATATTATAATAATAATAAATATATATTTTTATTCATAATATTATTACATTACAACCTATCTTACCTTATGATCGCCAGGTAGGGATCCACAGCTCTGCTCTTCCCCTCACTTT
The DNA here is from genome assembly GCF_008692095.1 of Etheostoma spectabile. Taxonomy (NCBI): domain Eukaryota; kingdom Metazoa; phylum Chordata; class Actinopteri; order Perciformes; family Percidae; genus Etheostoma; species Etheostoma spectabile. Next base: position 7,928,656 of record NC_045756.1, read on the forward strand.
GCTTATTATTCCATTTCTTCGCATGTATTTTAATGTGTGCATTTTCTACCGCACTTCCCCCTGAAATCTAACCTCTCTGTCGCCCTCGTTTTGTTGTTTAAATACTTGCTGAGAAACGGGGAGGCTGCAGTTCAGCATGTTCTTTTGATTCTTGCCCATTTGGATACGCGTTGGCAACTTGGAATTTGGACACGGAGCCCAATCTGAACTAAAGCTGTTTATTATGGCCTAAATATGTTTCAGAAACTCCATATTTCCCTGAGGTTATTCCCATGCAGGATGAGTGTGGTTGTGGTAACACAAACGCTTGCATGCTTTTTTTTCCTCCACGCCACAAAAAGGTCTTAGTGGGCCCCACTCATCAACTCACACAGGGGAGGAGTTTGAGTGTGTGTTGGGGCAACTTTGTGTAACCAATGGCATCCATCATCAGTGTAGCAAGCCAGCCTCCACGCTTTGGGTCCCTTCCCTGTCCATGCAAGTGCTTTTTATGAGTTTGCATGCACTGAGAGCTCTAGAGGGAGGGTCCAGTGCGAGCAGAGTTTTTATGTCTGGGTTTTCATTCACTGGATGCTCAGTGGCCCTTGAACAGCTTGGAATTAACTGCTGACCGGCTGGCTAACAGGTGGCGCTTCGGGGGAACAGTGAGAGCACTGTGTGGAGTGCGGAGACATTTGGAGGACTGTAGCCGGACCCAGCAGCAATGTCGAGGAGGATCCAGACGGGGTTGCTTATCCTGGTTCTCTTTGCCGGGAGCCTGGACGCCTGGCTGTGGTACACAGCGCCAAAGGCCACCACGGAGGCCCCGGCCGAAGAGACGCCGCCGCCAGGAACGACGCCCGCCGCGACTGCTGACAGCACGCGGAAGAAGGAAGAGGAGGAGGACGACAACTTGTCAGGGGTCGGGGAAGAAATCCTCAACGTTGCCACAGGAATCCGTAAGTTTGTCGAGGCGTGGGACGCGACCCCGACCGCCAGGACTACTAACGGAGGCCTGACAGAGAAGGTGGAGAGTGCTAACCCTAACACGACGGGTAATGCAAACGGGTTCACAGGGGAGGGGGTGGAGGGGGGTTTTGGGATCAGGGTAGAGGATGAGTCTGGGTCAGGATCTGATCTCGGGTCAGATGTAGAGTCAGTTTTGAAAGATGATAAAGTCCCGGCTATCAATTTAATCAGGAATCTAGTTGATGTTCCTAAAACCAATGAGACTGTTTCCACGCTAACCCCCCCCGATAGTCGCCTCAATGGTTCCGACCCACCTTGTCTCCCTGTGCCTTCCCATTGGTCCATTTGCAAGCGGCCCAAGTTTTTCACACTGCCCAACTCTTTCAACCACACCTCTGTGGAGGAGGTGGGGGCGGTCCTACAGGAGTGGGCGTGGCTCGCGCGGGCGGGGTGTCACCACAGCGCCGAGTGGTTCCTCTGCCTCCTGCTGGCGCCCAGGTGCCCATCACCCGCCGCACCCCCGAACCTGCCCTGTCGCAGCTTCTGCCATGTGCTGCAGGACAGCTGCTGGGCGTCGCTGGAAAACGGGCGTCTCCCGGTCGAGTGTCACCTCCTGCCCGAAAGTGCGCAGGAGCCCGGGCGTCCAGCGTGCGCGTCGATTAGTAACCTGAAAGGTAACCCCGGCGGGTTAGAATGTATCCTGTCTGCGGATACATTTTGAATCCGATGTCCCGTCACTTTCATGTCGTTGTTTTAAGCGTTAGTCTGTGTGTTTATTTTGGTATTACGTGTCGCTTGTTCTGGGTCTCTGATGCACTTTAAACAAGGATTTTGCATGTTTTAGCCATTTTGTAATGCAATTACAAGATCTTTACGTTACAGCGTTCTTCAAATCCTGTGTAGGTGCTTTTAAAAGTTTGAACTGCAGATTTTCTACTTCTAAGCGAGCTTTTGGCACATTTAACCTGCAGAGACTCCAATCTAGATCTAGCATTACACTACTATGATATTTTCACAAACCACATGCAGCAGAACCAGAGAGAATGCATTTTCTTTTTCTTTCTTTTTTTTTTTAAAATTTCACACATTCTTCTTACCTGTCAAAACCTAGTGTCAGTATTACCCACACCTCAAGCAGAGATGAGCAGCAGGCTCCAAAGGTCTGGTAGGGTTCTTTACAACTTCACAACCTCAGATTTCTTTTGCTTTCTTTGTTTAGTTTTTTCAAACTTGTAGTCTTCAGACCCAACCCCCACTAACTGGTGGAGTTCCCCCGTCCATTAAACATGTCAGCTTTCATTGTTATTTACATTTGTAGTTGCAGACTGATTTGGCAGTCAGAAGAAAGCAGGCTGAGACAAACGCTCTAACTCATGTTTCAGGTCTCTGCAAGTTGAATATCCACAACATGCACTGAACTGAGTGATGCCTGGAAGCTGGGAAATGGTTTATGATAATGTAAAGTCTGAACAATCTGCAACAGATGCGTTGAAACATGCAAAACCAGCAGTGTTATCATTGCAGTCGTTTTTGCTTCTGTTGTTGTGTTGCTTTCTGTCCACTGCACGTGTCCCGAGGACGCCGTTAAGCACAAAAAAAACCGCATGACACAACATCTGAGTTCAGGTCTCTGTCCCAGGCTGCATGCCTCCTTCACGCCAGTCTGTAAAAGCAGTTTTCTGTGTTCGCAATGGACAGCAACGTAACTTCGGAGCTTGTTTTTTTAGTATTTATGTTGTATTTCAGCAAAGCTGAATGTGAAGACCAAACTAACTAAAATGCATTCCAGGATATTCCGCTTAGTACATGATTATGTGAATCCAAATCCATTCTGGTGCATCCCATAAACCCACTTGACCCTCGTGTTGTCTTCCTGTCGACAATGAACTTGTTTTCCTTCCGGGTCAAAATTCAAAATGAACTTTTCTTGGCGCTTTCCCCAACGTTTTTGACAGTTTTTGAATCGTTTTTACGCTTTTGTTTATTTATGGTCAATAAACCTAATTTAAATTACAAAGAAATCTAATTTTTAATTGAAAAAAAAGGAGAATTTAATGATCTGACTAATTAAGATCAGAGGATGTTGAGTGAATCACAGACTGCTTGATGTCAATGTTCAGTCAGGAGTCTGTTTGAAGACCATTTAAACATTTTTGCCTTTTTTTTATAGTCATAGACCAGCAAAAGATATACACATTTCATCTCTTTTTTTTTTTTTTTTTGGAATGTCAGATGTGATGGGACCACAATGCTCTTAATTATTTTTCATTTAATTACAAACAGCTATGAAATTGAATAAAACACCCAAAATTCAGCAGAAGCAATCATTCATTACACTTGCAAAGAATGCTGGATGGGTCCCATACACCCCCCCACCCCCCAAGTATAAACCCTTAAGACAGGAAAAGCTCCATAGGCCCATTAGTTGTGCAGTATTGAGTCTTCATCATACACTCTACTTTCAGGGGTTAACAGTATGACCTTAAAACACACAGCCATAGTTTAATAATGCATTTTTCCCACAGCAATATCTAATGCAAATCTTACGGGTTAAAGTGGCAGTTAGTTTTATTTCCCATGTGCCACAAGCAAGGCTCTTGTTTGGATAACCTTTGAACTCTGATATAAACCATACTGTTACACACAGATAAGTGTGTTACTCCTACATCTATATAGTTGTATGTGCTGGAGAATTGAGATTTTCCCTGAATTGTAAAGACCAAGATGTAGTGAAAGTGGCTTCCTAAATGAGACCCTTTTTTACATACTACAGTACAGGATATAAGACATCAATGTGTTTGTCGTTAGACTGTCTTTATTGGGTGGGAATTTTCCAAACACTGCGGTGGCTACCTCATTCATTAACCAATGCACACACACAAAATAGGAAAAGGAAGTGGGACAAAAGGCCCGTTTAGGGTCTTGTAAGTTAATGAAACAACAACATGGAACTTCTCTCACTTGGTTTCAACCCTCCTTTTGTCCTCGGGTCAAATTTGAATCGTTTTCACAAAGTTTCTGTATGAGAAACTTGTTTCTTTCAACCAAAGTGCATAAATATAACATGAATGGTTCCTATATATGTAAATGGTTTTAAAAACATTTTTCATGTTTATATGAAAAGGGACAGATGCTTAGCCATGGACATTAGTGCATCACATCTCCAATGTACAGCATCACAGTGTTCATAGCTATTGCTAGTTTCCAATGAAAAAC
>NC_045756.1:7932829-7944149 GCF_008692095.1 Etheostoma spectabile
CCTACATCTGTACCCACCATCCCCACCGCCCCCCCCCTCCGTGCCCATACACCACGCCACGTTGTCCCACCCCTATATGTGACTACACGTCTGATTATCAATCAAAAATTTCATTTTCGAAAGCTTCTTATTTTGTATTGCTGATTTTGTGCAGCTCATTTCATGCCTTAGCTCCCTTAATAGTTAATAGATAACAGTAATGTTACACTGGCTAAACTTTGACACACAGTGTACCTGTCTGTGATCATCCACTCCACATCTTGTTATCTTAACAGTAAGTCCAAATAATTCATAATTTCTGCTTTTTTCAACTCAGAAATTAGCTATAATTTCATATAAATGAGGTTTGTTGACCATGATTTCCAACAAGAAGTGTAAAACTAGTGGTAACAAGACAGACTGAAGACAACACAGGGGTTAATTATAATTGTCTTTAAGCTAGGCCTGCACGATTCAGGGAAAAATATGATTTTATTTTTTTATAGCTTACAATTGATATCATGATTCTCTGCCACAATTCACAATTCACAAAAGAAAGTAGTAGCATTTGTGATGCAGTCGGCTCGTAAAATTAAATGAGAATCAAAGTCATAAAAAAAAAGGAAGTTATTTAAAAATTAGACTGTGAACCGGGGGGAATCGAGGCTGCGATTTTATGATTAGTCGTGCAGGCCTACTTCATGCTCTGTTCTTGTGGTGGGACGAGAGTATTGGCGGTTTTCTACATCTGGTTGGACAGTAATCCCTCCATCTGCTTCTGTCATCACCTGCTCTTGCATGCCCCGTCACACATTTCTGTCCTGGGTTATCTACTTGGCATCATCTTTCATCATTTGTGATCAGCGTTGGCGTGGAGTTCTGTGTGGATTTAGAGGTGAAGGCTGTTTGAGCTTCTGGAGTCGCAAGGAGGGGAAACAATTGGACCATCTGTGGCGGGGAGGATGGGCGGCGGATGGCATTTATGACAGCGCCTGTGGGTGGGAAAATGGTCTGCTCCCCGAAGAAAAGAGCGTCGCGATTGTGTGCTCGGTTCGAAAAAAGGGCAACGGCGTCGTCGTGAGTAACAAGAGAGCCTTGTGAGTGGGATGAGACTGAGCGGCTCAAAGTCTCCGCCAGGGGTCAGAGGGCACGGCCCGTCGCCTACCCTCTCCGACCAGCGACACTTGATGGGTGGCAATTAGGGGTTCGTGCCAACCGTTAAAAGATGAGCAGAGACGGAGAGTGGGACAAAGTGTGAGAGGGACGTTTATGCGAGTGGGAATTACCCGCTCTTTAAGGGAAAGTGGTTCCCAGTCACGACGTGAAAAACGCTTTAAACGCTTTAAGCTGCTTATTGGGCCAATTTAAAATGAACATGAGGGTCATGAATCGGACTCCTTTCCGTTTGCCTGAAGATGTTGCTCCGTTTCCAGTTAGTGGTGAGCTGGTTGCTGCTCCTGCAGCCATAGCAACAGCAGCGAAGGTGGAAAATAGTGTGAGAGAGAACAACAGAAAACTGTAAAGGAGGAGTTCACCAATTTTAACATACACGCTAAGAAATAAATCCATAAAATACCAGGAAAAGTTCTGTGAGCTCATTAATCCGTACTTTGTCCCGTAATTAAAAACAGAAATTTTGTGTGCAGCTCTGTTATTTAAAATTCTCTCAGACAAAACTGCTCAGTTAGTTAAGAAATTAAATCTGTTATGTAATTTCTTCAAAGCTTCTTTTTTTTTTTTTTAAGCCCTTTTGTTTTGATGCCCTTTTCTATGCTTTAAAAAAACTTCAACGCTTTGAAGCCTTTTTTTGTGGTGCTTTTAACTAATCCAAGTACTGGTTAACAATTTATGATAATGGTGTAAGTGCCGATAAAAAGTCTCATAATGCAATTTGAAATGTAAATTAACAGAAATGCAACCGCAAGTTGTGTTCTATGGAAAATTTCTGTTAAAGCAAGGCGGAGGCTGGGGGTGTGGCCTTGACCAACTGCCACTTTGCTCGTTTGAAAGCTATGATGTCTCTTTCATGGGGGGGGGGGGCAAATTCTCTGAGCAGGCAAAGCAGAGAAAGAGGAGGTAACCTTGCTTCTTATGACTTCATAAGGGGAAGATTCCAGATCGGTCCATCTGAGCTTTCATTCTCTCAAAGGCAGAGCAGGATACCCAGGGCTCGGTTTACACCTATCACCATTTCTAGCCACTGGGGGACCGTAGGCAGGCTGGGGGGACTTGTATTAATGTTTAAAAACCTCATAAAGGGAAATTTTCATGTCATGGGACCTTTAACAAATGTTGCGCTCCCCTGCGATTTGGATATTGCACCAGTCCATATGGAGACTTCTATAAAATGGTGAAATAAGTTATTGTTATACGTTATTACATGTTTAATCAATCATTTAATTTTGACCATATGGCCTTAGAGATAAACAATCCATCTTTAAATATCGCCAACTATTGTTTTGTGCTCCTTATTTTTTTCCATCTTTAAAATATATACAAATTAAAAAATGTAGAGAATAAAGTGTTAAAAAGTCCCAAAAAACAGGAAAGTATGCACAAATTCCATCCGCTGCTTATAGTATGTGTTGCAACTTTCATTTCTCCACACTGCAGCCAAGAAACCCGATGATTTCAAATTCCCCCCCCGTGTGATGTCATCTGAACTGGTCACTGATCCCCCGTCAGTCAGTTTATTTAACCGTGGATTAAAGTCTGACTGTGGAGCAGAGGGAAGCTGTAGCTGTCCCAGCTGCACCGCCTCCGTCCTAGGTGTTAACTGACACCACTCAGCTTCATGCGTGTGAAGTCCAGTTGGTTTTCTGTCTCGAGAGGTTAAACTCAGCTGGTGGGTGTTAGTGGGTGAACCCGCTGGTTTAGCTGGCCTGTTTGGGGTCTGAAAGACACTTAGGACTTCACATTTCTGTTTAACTGGTCTTAAGTTTGGCTGGGTGCCGCGTTCTATACTTTTACTAGGGGTGGGATCACCAGAAGCCATGATATGATGATATTGCATTTTAAACATATTGCAATATTCTGTGATATATTACAATTTATAACCTTTTTTCCAACTTTAAATTTTTCCCAATTTCAAAAATGACTTCCCCAAAAGGAAATTTAGTCAACATCTGTTTTATCTAAAAAGAAACATTTCTTTGTTTGTTCATATCACTTCAATGTCATTGCTGCAAAACAGGGACAAACTGACCTACACATATATAATATATGATTAAAGATCCATACTTGGCGTCTGTGTATCGATACAGTATTGCCACTGAAAATATTGCGTTACTATGCTGTGTCCATTCTCCATAATGATTATTGCTGTTCATTATTTTTCACATTACTGGACATCTGTTCTCTTGTAACTTTTGCCAGCAAAAAGTTTAAAAAAATTAAAACCCAATGGCGCCGATGATGTCCTCACTGCGGTAGTGGCGCATCACCACGGTGATGCGGTTATCAACCCTAGCCCTATTTCAGACACCCCTATAGTGGACATGCAGAGCGATTTAAACAATACAGAAGAATAACAACAACAACAATATAACAAATGTCTTTATTCAATAAACACATTTGCACCGTAACTTGTCGCAGGACAATTCACCAGAATGCTGGAAATGAAGTGTGTGTTTTAATGTTTCTTGCATGTTTCTTGAATTTTATTTTTTTAATATTTAGTTTTGGCATTTAGGCCTTTAATGTGACAGCTTAGACAATAAAAGGGGAGAGAGATGGGGAATGACTTGCAGGATATTGCTTTGGGCTGGAATCTAACTAGCAGCCTTTATACGATATCTCTGATTTAGTAATCACATTGTACATGTCATATATATGAGTCAGTTTAAGTCACTGGTGTTTTAAAAGGAATACTTGCGTGTGCAGACGTGGAGCTGCTGTTTTTAGAGATTTCTTTGGTACAGCGTGCATGGAGGTTTGAATTGTTCGTACTTTGAACCACATAAAAAGTCATCCCGAACAAAGAAATTCCATAATTTTTGTTTACTCTAGCTTTGTGTTGTTGTTGTCTGGGTGGGGTTATATTCCTCCGTGTGATCCCTCTGCAAGTATTTCAGCCAGTTTGTGGTGTTGAAGGACACCAAATGCTGCTGTCTGGACTGTAGGACGCTGACCTGCTTGATTAATATACTGGCGTGTCTCTACTACGCTTTCCAGTAGAGCCCGACCGTTATATCAGCGGGCTGAGATTATTGGCCGATAATATCAGAATCATTTATAATGACACATGACAGACGGTCAACCTTGTTATGAGGGTTGGTGTTGCGTAGTTTGTCCACCAGAGGACGCTCTACAACGTCCCTGTTAGTGATGCCGATGCATAGTCTTTCCTTCGGTTTGTTTTGTAACGCGTTTCTGGATATGTTTTTTTTTTTTTAAATACAGTATATTTCAGTATATTTTTCAATTTTCTTGCGAGAGTCATCCCAAAAGGATTAATAAAAAGAAGTCTAAATCTATATTTTGGTCGATATATTGGATTTTTAAATAATCAAATATTTCTATCGGTATTAGCCTTAATAATCCTTTATTTGTCGGGCTCTAATTTCCAGTCTGCACAGTGGAAACAGTATTTAGATGCAACCCATGTCTTTTTTAAATTACTTTTACATGCAGCTAATTAGGGATAGGGATTATTAATTAATTAGGGATTATCAGCCCTGATCGATTATTGAGCTGTTTTTCCACGGAACAGAAATTACATTTTGTATTAGCATTGAAGATAATATTTCCGCTTTGCATGTTTCCTTAATATCTGATGAAGTGTTGGGGTAATTTTGGGATTTATTACAGTAAAAACATTACACATTGGATCTTTAACTAGTAATAATCAGTATGAAACAGTATCAGTCTAAACTAATTCCTGTCTATAAACAACAATGCTTTTGTTGCCTTAACCTTACCCCCACGCAGCACTCTGGATTAATCCGTCTTAAAAACATCAGACCAGTTACCTACAGTCAGTCCATCCCTGATGGAAAGGGTTTTGGGTCCCATTTAAAGAGTATTTTTGTTGCCACTTTTCTCAACGTTTCTTATCCTTCAGCTGGTTTTCTTGCCCCTTGAGAGGCACTTTACACTGCTTAACTTCTGGAGGAATCCCACCAGTCCCACAATGACATTGCAGGCTGTTTTTAACTGGCAAGTTGTGTCCGTGCAGGCTTTTGGGACTGATTCCGTCTGGGCGCATCCTATCAGAGTCCCTAATGATCCACTTTCCCATGGACAGCTGACAAGCATTTCCTTCCTCTGCCTCCATCTGTCTGTCCGTCTTAGTCTCTCCCCACCGGCAGTATCTTTTTTTTCCGTTCTTCACATGGTAAAACAGGCATTGGGTTTCACCGGGGTTAAATGTTGGAAAATACAAACATGGCACTTAAAGCAACCTCGCTGTAACAGAATACGTGAGGTCATGGTTCATTTGCCCATTCCTTCAGGGCTGTGAAACATTGCTGTGTGTCACTCGGCCATACAATTGGCCGAGGTAGCATGACGAAAGGAGGAGACAACATGGTCGTTACAGCTTCCATTTATGTTCTTTGGAGAACAGCCAAGTATTAAAAAAAAAATCTGACCACTGACTGACGGTTCATGGTCTGTATATGTATAGTCATATTCAGTAGCAGTAAAGGGCGTAACTTTGGGTTCCGCTTTTGAGCAAGCTTGAAATTTGGAGCTTGTCAAACACTTTGTTTCCTGCCTTCTGGTGAATTTTTCTGCAAGAATGTGTGTGTGAATGATGTTAAATTATGTAAAGGACCAATGTTCAGCACTGTGGCTTCACAGCAAGAAGGTAGTGGGTTCAAACCGTGGTCTTCCCGGGCCTCCCTCTCGACCAAGCTGATGTGGGTAGATCTGAGCTAAGTAGGTCTAGACCACACTAATTTACAAAGATCCAACAATTCTAGTAATTCCCCTAGTGAGACAGTGGCGAGGAAAAACTCCTTTTAGGAAGAGACCTGGGACAGACCCAGGCTCTTGGTAGGCGGAGTCTGACGGCCGGTTGGGGTTGTGATTAACAGTGGCAATAATATTCACAATAAAGATAATGGAACAGTGACTACAGAAGTTAGTCGTAGTAGTTCATGGCGTAGCAGGGCGCTGCAGGGCGTTACAGGGCGCTGCAGGGTGTTGCGTGGCACAGCAGAGTTCAGAAATGACCTACTAAACAATTGTCTAGTTCGTCTCCTGTTAATCATCTTGTTGCTTGTTTTGCATTTGGTTCACATGAAAACCAGAAATTAGTTCCGAGCCGGAGACTTGAGATTACAACTGTGATAGAGAAATGAGAACAAGTTGGAGTGTAACTGGGCACTAGCTCGCAGACAGTGGGCTGTTCAGTGGGAGAGCTGTGGCTTTACTGGATAGCTTCCAGATGGGAATGTGTACACTGTGCAGGAAGGGAAACAGGATCTTGTATGAAATGTTGGAAACAAATTCACATGCTGGTGCACAGGAAAAGATTCCCTCTTGTCATTTAAAAAAAATTGAATTCTACTGCCATTAACCGCTATCATTAGTTAAAGTCTTTAGATGTATAACTGGTAGTTGTTTATGTTGTTTAGATGTGCCAAATTATAATGATATAAGTGGTTATTGGTCAGACTATATATTTTTATTTCTATTGTTACTTGGTACATGACCCTAAACACGTTCATAGCAACAAAAATGACAAAGCGGGTACAGTTAGAATATGTTTTATGATACTAAAGAGACGTAGTTGACTTCATAGGCTGCGTATTTATGTTATAATTATATTATTGGGGTCACATGACAGAGATTTATAACTAAAATATGTATCCCAGGATTCATTCAAAACTTTGATTTGTTTAAAAAAAGTAATATATAAATACGTCTTTTTGAATTTGATTGTAAGTAACAATTAGCAAATATTTTTGTGGCAATTATGTTGAATTATGTCTGACTTCTACAAACACTATTTGAGCCACCTGATTGGTGCAACAGCTGCAGCAGCTGTGTCACTGAGGGATTAACCAATAGCAGGTGCCCTCAGTGGGAAGTAGACCACCCGGCGTGATCCGATTGGATTCTACTTCTACTCCGCAACATCTCAGAGAGAAATATTTAAGTTCTTACTCCACTCCAGTTATCTGACAGCTTTAGTTAGTTTACACATTACGATTTCTGCACACTAAACAGTACAATAACAAATAATTAAAACGGGGCTTTTTTTCAAAGTTGTTGTTCCTTTTCAACGTTTTTTTTTTCTTTTTTTAGTTTTTGTTACATTTGAGTTTTTTTTGGACAAACAAATGCTTCTAACACTTTTGATGCCTTTGTTGATGCCCTGGACCATTTTTTATGATTTTACTGCTCTACGTGATGCTTTTGAAGGATTTCTGACGCTTTCACTGCTTTGTTTCAGGTTAATAAAATGGTCGGATTTGAGTACATTTAATACTTTAAGAACATTTTCCTGATGATACTTACAGACTTTTACTTAAGTAGCATTTTCAATGCAGGACTTTTACGTGCAACAGAGTATTTTTTACAGTGTGGTATGAGTACTGGATAAGTTGCACCGCCGTTAGGAATCTTTTCCTTTTGTAGGAATCTCCCAGTTAAACTCAAGCGGGGTCTTTCCTTTTACTTTTCTTTGACTGAACACTTAAGATGTATTTAATACTTTGACATCATAAATAATAAACCTTGGGAAACCCCCGCGACCTCCAACCTCTGTGGCTGTAATGTCTTCTCTGGTGAGTCTGCGATGACAGGCCGCCCCCCCCCCCAGGAGATCCCTAAGTGGAAGTGTCCTCAGAGACACAACCCTTTTCTCCCCTGTGTTTCACATTTATGAGAATATAATCTGTTGGGCGATTTGAATCTATGGGAACTAAAACTTCAGCAGTTTCTTCCATCAGTGTTACAGAACCTGTCAAAAATAGAAACTTAGGAGCTGGAATCCAGCAATAATTAGGTACCAATTGTTAGTTTTGGGTAGATATGCCTAATTGTAATTACTTTATTGGCCAGATCATATACTGTTATTATTATTTCAGTTCTTACTTGTTGAGACGGGCAGAAAGGACCGACCCACCTCCTGAGCTACCTACTTACTTACCTACCTTGGGTTCAACATGAGAGGGGGTTGAGATCTCCAACTATCTGGGGGGAGGTCCCGGGACATGTCTGCTTGTATTGAGAAATGCAACAAAAACATGCAAAAGAAAAAAGTCACGTAACATGAACTTGAGGTGAAAAACCCTCCAGAATGGCTTCAAAAACATTGAAGAAATTGTCCCCAAAAAAACCTTGAAAAAGCAACTAAATTGTGAAAGATACAATTATATTTTTCACCGCAATTATTTCTGAGACACCTAATTGTACAGCAAACATTTGGAGCTGTTCCAGCTTTTTTATTACTAAGAAAGCAGATTGATGTCGGCCCCTGTTGAGTGATCACTGACCCGGGGCCTGCGGTTTGACCGGGGAGGGGGGCAGTGTGGTTTAGGGTTTGTTGTTCCAGAGCCACTCGGCCGGGTCAGTCGACTCGCGGACTCATTTAAAACACTCTCCTGACTTGTTGTTCTTCCTGCAGTGAAACCCTCTTGTGTTTTAACACACCCTCACCCTGTGCTTTGTTTCAAAATCTGTCAAAAAAAATCTTAAAAGTAACAAACTATTATGTAGCATTTTCAGGATCGTACGTATTTTGTGTTTCTACTAGAACAGGGATCTTCAACAGTGGGTCCGGGGCCCCTAGAGTGTCCTTGGAGTCAGTTTTCAAATTATTGTTAATTTTTGAAAGTTTTTTCAAAAGTTAAAGTTTCTTGACATGAATCCAACATATTATTCCCTATGCCACATGTATGTTTGTCATTGACACATGATAAAATTAATCAAATTAGAAGGTTATTTTAATGGCTTAGTATTCTTTGACAGAATGTATAAAGGCTCTGGGCCACCCTACACGTTATTAGAGGCCCTAGGGGTTCTAGGGGTCCCTGCTATATCTCTCATTCAATTAAGGGGACCTTGGCTTAATAAAACGTTGAAGACCCCTGTACTAGAACATGTTTACATGCTTTAAAGGTCCCATGACATGGTGCTCTTTGGATGCTTTTATATAGACCTTAGTGGTCCCTAATACTGTATCTGAAGTCTCTTTTATATAGACCTTAGTGGTCCCTAATACTGTATCTGAAGTCTCTTTTATATAGACCTTAGTGGTCCCTAATACTGTATCTGAAGTCTCTTTTATATAGACCTTAGTGGTCCCCTAATACTGTATCTGAAGTCTCTTTTATATAGACCTTAGTGGTCCCCTAATACTGTATCTGAAGTCTCTTTTATATAGACCTTAGTGGTCCCCTAATACTGTTGGAGCGCCTGTCTTAAGTCTTTTACCGCGTTAGCATGCAGCTACATGGGACAATGTTAACACCATAGTAGCTTAAAGAAGACAAGTAGTTCCTTCCTGGAGCAGATGACCCGCCCCGTGTCCCGTAGGTCTTAAGTGTTACGTGACACTTAAGACCGAAGCGTTCAGAGCTTTGGGAAATCTGAACGTTTAAATTCACGGGGATTTCTTTGCAATATGTTTACCTCGTTACTTGAAGCTTTGGCCACATTCAACAAAATCCAACATTATAACATTGTAGATATGACAAGACATATGGAAAAGCATAATAGCTCCACTTTAGATAAACAATAAAAGCTTGATTTAACCACAATAAGAGATCTATAATATCTACAATAATTTCTGGTTTGGGGTGCATGTGTAAAACTGGCTCTGACAGTTAGCGTTCCGGCTACCTTGTCATCCAAATGTTATTACCAAATGGGGCCCCTTATCCATACACTCCAGCACCATAGCACTAACACCCCCCCACCCCCTGACCTCCCTGTATGAGCCACCAAAACATTAACGCTTTCTCAGTTTCCCCTTTTTAAAGAACTTTTAATTTGCTGATCATTTCTCTGCTTAAAACTGACTCTCTTTGTCACTTTTCCAATGTTTTTTTATTCATGGTGATTAACCTTATTTATGACATTATACCTCATTTTTTTAGTTAAAAAGACGCACACATTTTGAATGATTTGACTAAGAGTTAAGATCAGAGGATGTTGAGTGAAACCAATTAAACATTTTTTTCAAATGTTTTAAAATTGAATACAATCATGAACACAATAAATACAATCATTTATTTTACCTGCGAAGAATGTTGTATCTGTACAACCTACATGCGTGCATCCATGTTATTTTGGGGCAATTTGGTCGAAAAACAAAGCAAAAAACCCTCAAAAAACAATACAGGGTATTACAAGGATTACCTTTCTGACTCTTAGTTCTCCCTTTCCTGCAGGCATCTCTTTGCTCCAGCTAATCGGCGACCCGCCGCCGGATGAGATCGGCCGGAGCTACGGGCCGGGCGGAGAAACGGCCTACGTCTTCACCCCCACGGTGGTGTCGGGCCAGCCGGCCCGGGCCCACGTCCCCAACCCCTTCCACCGCCACTTCTCTCTCCTCTTCCATATCAAGCCTTCCACTCCCGCCGCCGCCGTCCTCTTCTCCATCACTGATGGGGCCCAGAAGCTCATGTACATTGGCGTCAAGCTCAGCGCGGTGCGGTCCGGCCAGCAGGCGGTGCAGTTCTTCTACACCGAGCCCGACTCGGAGGCTTCGTACCAGGCGGCCAGCTTCCAGGTGCCGAGCCTGGTGGACACCTGGAGTCGCTTCTCGCTCGCCGTCTTCGAGGAGCAGGTGACGTTCTACATGGGCTGCGACTCGGAGCCGCAGGTGGTGAAGTTTGAGCGTTCGCCGGATCCCATGGAGCTGGACACGGGCTCCGGGATCTTTGTGGGTCAAGCAGGAAGAGCCGACGCCGACAAGTTTCAGGTAATGTTAGAATAACAGCAAGTAATGTGGTATTAGGCCTGTAAACGGACCACTGGTGCAAGCAGTGTTCAGATCTTTTACTTCAGTAAAAGTACTAATGCCACACTGTAAAAAAATACTCAGGCGAACGTCCTGCATTGAAAATATTACTTAAAGTGCTTATATTATGTTCATTTTCAGGTTCATAATTGTATTTAGAGGTTATATCAGAATAGGTTTCCATGGTTTCATTTTCAAAAAACACTGCCAAATTATTTTTAAAAAATTTAGATTTTCAAAAAAAAAAATATTTCTGAAATTATCCAAAAATATGAATCCAACAATAAATAATAGCAAATATAAATCGGTCTATATGTGACATTGAGGATTATCTTACTATAGGTAACCACTATGGTTGCCAAACTGTTCACAGCTCACTGTGTCTTCCACGTATAGGATATTTAGACACATAAATAATAATAA
>NC_045756.1:7944159-7946135 GCF_008692095.1 Etheostoma spectabile
AATAATAATACTACATTAACATGAATATAATTTCATCCATCTGGCCTAGTTTAACATGCAACTACATTTTTCTATATGTAACAGTAGGTGGTCCCTGCTCCGTCCCCCTGTCAGCTGAGGGGTCCTTAGAAACGGTGCTGTAACTAGTAACTAGTTACTAGAGCTGTCAGGTGAAAGGTTTTATGTAACATTTGGTCAAATGTTGTTTTTTACCCTTTTTTCCGGGAAAAATCTATTTTTCCAAGAATTCTTTTTTTTTAGGAATGGCTTTTTTGTGTCTTCTTCTAAATTTGGATAAAAGAAGGCTGCACTTTTCATCGGCATTTGGAGAAGTTATCATTAAACTTTAAATTGTCTTTAGAGGATCCACGGGCAGGATTGAAACATATTTGACTATGAATACGATGAAGAATAACATCCTTGTAAATAAAAATATTCTTTTACTGACATACAAACAGACACTAGAGTACATTATATAACTGAAGCAGTGTCTTCAGTGAGTTAAAGGACATGTCTGCTCTGTAACCGGTGAACAAAATAATCACTTTTACAGACTATAACATCTGCATTTTAGAGATGCACCTTCTCTTACACACATGTGGAAGAGAAGTCCATTTTTTGGGGCTATACACTCTGGGGTACCAGCAGAGGAAATGCTCAAGTGCTGAAGAGATGTTTGCTCATGACTTTTCTGTCAGAAATGAACGTAGAACAGCAAAGAATTCTGCTCCAAATGTCCCCCACGGGACGAGGAAAAGTCAGAGTAATTCAATGTGTGCAACCAGAGCAGGTGGTGTGTGTGTGTGTGTGTGTGTGTGTGTGTGTGTGTGTGTGTGTGTGTGTGTGTGTGTGTGTGGTGTGTGTGTGTGTGTGTGTGTGTGTGTGTGTGTGTGTTGTGTGTGTGTGTTGTGTGAGAGATGTGGGGGGGGGAAGTTTGACCTCGTTGTTGGGTCTGAACCTCTTTCTGTCTAAGTGAACTGATAGGAAGAACCATCTGCAATGTTAAACCTTACAGGGCAAATGTGCATCGTCAGTTTTTTTTTTTTTTGTTCAGATTGTTATTCTAAGTGTCTGACACCATTATGGGAAGGATCCCTACAGAGATATAACTTTTTATAACCTCTTTAAGACCTGTCTGTTTAACCAGAAACAGCTCTGAGGTCGCTAGCTCTGAACCCACCAGACTCCATTTAAAAAAACAATACTTTTAGCGTGTATAGAGTCGACATATTTTCACATGTAAATCGGTGAACTGTGTTTATTTCTGCAGCGATCTCTCTTAATACTGGACCAATGTCAAAGATTGTTCCCATCAGCCACTTAGACACAAAAACATGGGCAAATCCAGGTTGAAAAATATGGTAGTTACCTATTAATATTTCCCTGTGGCACCTCACAGCATATTTTGTTAAGGGCAGACTTAACCCTCTACGTTCTTGTAAATCTATTATTTGACCCCACTCTCGCCTGTTGACCTCTGACCTTTCAGCTTGCGCCCAGTCAGTGACCCAGGTGGCCATATGTGACGGTCACATGGCCTTTTGAAACGGAGAAGAAATTAAGACTCGTGACAAAAGCTGAAACTGCTAATTTGTCCAAACACTATATATTCTTATTCTGAGCTGCTATTTCTGGACTTTTTCTAACAAAATCATCAAAAACAAAGTTTTTCAACGACACAAACTGGTCTCCAAGGCCAAATGTTCTCACATGTCCAGCAGTAAAAAGTCTAAACCCTTGTATGTTATTCGGGTCAAATTGACCCATTTCAAATTTTTACAAAAAGAAAAATCTTACATTTTTTTCTACTTGAAAATCAACGGCCTTACCTTATTTTCCATGTTGAACATGTATTCCTGACTCAATTCAGAAAATTATTCTGGATATGAACACTTATGTTTTTTCCAAGGTGGATTTTTAACATGAATTTTAACCTCATGACAAAAAACAAATCCCACTTCCATTTTTAATTGTGT
>NC_045756.1:7946145-7946705 GCF_008692095.1 Etheostoma spectabile
AGAGACTGATTGCATTCCCTTAACATATATGTTAGTAATGTTTTGAAGTTGAGATAAAGACGATGTTTGTCAGTAGATTATGAAGTAAAATTTTATTTCAGAATTGTTTTTAAAACGACAAATAAGTCACAAGTCAATTTGACCCGAGGGACACGAGAAGGTCCCGAAAGTGAAGACAATACAAGAGTGAAGTCCAAACTGTGTGTATTGTGTGAAAAGCCAGATTACAGCCCCCTGGGAGGGACGTGGTAAACACAGCTGACACAGTATTCTGCTCGGAGGGAGTCATTTCTCATATTTTCCAACTCTTTGGAGATTTCAGAGGAATCTAAAATCATTTATGACCGACTAGGGCTGTGCAATTCATCGCAATATTAATCGCGATTATGATTCCAGCTCCTTATGCTCACAAAGAAACAGTCATCGAGAAACAGTTATTTTGCACCTTACGTTTTGCTAGTAATCTTCTATTTTGCCTTCTGTTTTTTTCTGAATGGAAAAAAAGTATTAAAGGAAGTCCAAATGTTGAGGTACTTGTACTTTACTTGAGTCTTTTCTTT
>NC_045756.1:7946730-7963416 GCF_008692095.1 Etheostoma spectabile
TTATGCCACTTTCTACTTCTACTCTGCTACATCTCAGAGAGAAATATTCTACTTTTTACTCCACTACATTCATCTGACAGCTTTAGTTACTAGTTACTTTACATATAAGAAATTCTGCACACAAAACACATGTAGTTTATAAAGTCTGATGTTTTATTATAAAGTAACCTAGCAACAATATAACGGCCTACAGGTCCAGCTGAGATGATGAGACCATGAAACACACAGCTGGTTGGATCCTTTACTCTTTCTACACTGGGAGGAGAGTTCTTTACTTTTAATACTTTAACTACATTTCCCTGATGATACTTACATAGTTTTACTCAAGAACATTTTCCATGCAGGACTTAGCTTGTAACTGTTCTAATTTCAGTGTGGAATTAGTACTTCTACTTAAGTAAAGGAACTTCTTCCACCATGGTGATTGCAAACAATGAGTCAGGGTGTAATATAGCTGTGTGTGTGTGTGTGTTGTGGTGTGTGTGTGTGTGGTGTGTGTGTGGGTGTGTGTTGTGGTGGGTGTGTGTGTGTGGTGTGTGTGTGTGGTGTGTGTGTGTGTGTGTGTGGTGTGTTCAGGGGGAGATTGCAGATGTGAGAGTGGTGGAAACCTCGGGCGGCCGAGCGTTTGTGTGACGACGAGGACGACTCTGACGCTGTGAGTATTCCGTTCCTCATGTCGATATTTCAGTCATTGTCGGTGTCTGAATGTTTTAGTATGTGTGAAAATCTCTCTGTCTCGCAGGCGTCTGGGGACTTTGGCAGCGGCGACGGCGACAGGAGACAAACAGGACAAACTGTGAAGGTTGGTCTTTTTGTTTTTGCACCGTCAAACGAAACCCGCGATACTGGCATTCAAATTTTAAAAATTGCTCGATACAAATCCCTGCAGTTATTTGGTGTGCAAATATAAATGCATAGGCTGGGGTGGGAAGGTTAGAACTAATTACAGCCAATACAGCATATTAATTAATTAATTAATAATAGTTCCACTAATAAATACATTTGCATGCAAATTGTTGCAGAAAAACCCACCAGAATGCAGGACGTGTAGTGCTTGATGCTTAACATTTCCTGGAGGACGACAACCGAACCCCCCAGTTATAATTGCCCGTGTCTAGATAAGTGGAGCTCTGAGATGTGAAGGTTACAGCAGGCCCAATAATCTGTGGTTGGGGGGATTTATTCTGCTGTTTAGGGTAATTAACTGGCCGATGTCTAGACATCACATTAAAGGATAGTTCAGTATGTGTTCAGTCTGTGGTGAAATAAGTTGTGTCGCGTGTGATCATTCCTAATAATGCTGGAACCCAAATGTCTATTCACCGGGAACACGCTGCTGGCGAAGTGCGTTTGAAATAGGAAACCATGGGGAAAAAAAATAAATATTGCGATTTGACAAGGGGCGGCTGTGGCTCAGTGGTAGAGCGGTTGCCTGCCAATCGGAAGGTTGGTGGTTCAATCCCGGCCCTGCAGTCCCATGTCGAAGTGTCCTTGGGCAAGACACTGAACCCCGAGTTGTCCCCGGTGCTGCTCATCGGAGTGGGAATGTGTGTGAGTGTTTATCTGATGAGCAGGTGGCACCTTGTAGGCAGCCTCGGTCACAGTGTATGAGTGTTGTGAAGGTGAATGTTTCCTGTAGATGTAAAAGCGCTTTGAGGTAGCGTTAAGACTGAAAAAGCGATTATAAATACAGCACATTTACATTTACAATCACGTAATAATTGTTACAGGCCTAATAAACGTGTGATGCTTTGAGCTGCCAGTGGAAGGGATGGCCATATCAAACTGTTGCATTCTGTTTGCAGAACACACCTGCTTCCCTCCGACCGGTACCTGAACCCCCCCTGATATCCTCACACGGAACCAGACTCAAAGAAACAGGTAAAGCTCCTCAGCGGCGCCATAGTGGAATAGGGCTGTCGGCGAGTATTCAAAATTGAAATATCGGAATGGGAGAAAGAAAAAAGACATTGAATATTATGAGAGAGAAAACACTACTGCGGCTATCTGCGCACGCAATCCTTCATACATACATACATACATACCACACACACATACAGATACACACAAACATACACACACATATACAGAAACACACCATTTATATCACACTACCATATCACTATGTAACACACACATAACGTTACACACAATACACATACCACACACATAGACTCACAAATACACATGCACAACAAAACACAAGCACACAACACATACAACACCACATACACAGCACACACCACAGATACACACAGTTTTTTTTCTTCCAGCTAATCATAACATATTGTTTATATGTCAGATTAATAAACATGACTGAATAATAACCATTGAAACTAGACTTAATACTAAACCCACGATCATTGAAGGGGGGGGGGCATTATTGCAATGACATTAAATCAAACTACAACAGAAAACACATTCAACACGCAGAAAAGAATAACCATCATAATAAAGGTAAAAAGACAGTGCACCTTCCAAACTTTCTGAATGATGAATAAAATTTGAATTAGGATCATACCGATACAAAATAAAGTAGAATTAAGTAAAGCAAGACAAGTAGAATGTTTGCAAGTTAAAACCAGATTGTTTGAATTGTTGAAAGGCACAAGGGAGATGTTTTGAGCAGGTGCTGTGTCAGGAACCTGAAGTCAGAAGCACTGCTGGTGAGATGTGAAACTCTGTAGCTCCCTCTGGTGGATACTTAAAGAGTTAAGCACATTGGTTTTTTATTAGATTCAATTAGAAAACTTTATTGATCCCAAATTGGGACATTTCAGTGCTAAGTAGCAAAATATAAGACACACAGCATGCATACAGAAGAAATAATAAATAGATAGAATACAAGAAAAGTATTCACAAATAAAGAAACAAGACAATGGAAAGAATGTAAAAAAACTTTTTTTTTTAGGTGATATATCCATAAGTATAAGTAATAAAAAAAGTACAACCTTCTTAAATATATTTATAAGATATAAGTGCACTCAGTGGTGAAGTGTTAGAGTGGCAGGAATTATTTCTTTAAACTGTCATTGATATAAATAAGTGGCTGTGAAGGAAAAAATCACTTTTGGCTCAAAAATATATTTGAAAGTCCTAAAAAAAATTTTAGGACTTTTTTTTTTTTTCTTCTGTCGCTTAACAAAAGAAATTGCACCAACATTAACAAGCCGACATTACCCCATGCAGCCGGTAGATTTGGGTTGTGTCAGCGGCGCAAGAAGTATTCAGATCCTTTACTTGTGCTAATACCACCTGTAGAAATACTCTGTTACAAGTAAAAGTCCTGCGGTAAATAATATATATATATATATATATATATATTATTATATAATATATTACTAGTGTAAAGGATCCAACCAGCTGTGTGTTTAATGGTCTCCTCATCTCAGCTGGACTTGTAGGCCGTTATTTCAGATTTTATAAAATACATGCGTTTTGTGTGCAAAAATGTAATCCGTAAAGTAACTAGTAACTAAAGCTGTCAGATGAATGTAGTGGAGTCAAAAGTGAATATTTCTCTCTGAAATGTGAGTAGAGGAGAGTAAAGTAAGGCATGAAAAGAAAAGACTCAAGTAAAGTACAAGTACCTTAATATCTAGACTTAGGTACAGTACGGAGTAAATGTAGTTAGTTGACACCGCTGGTTTGTGTTGACTGTAGACGTCAGGTTTCAGCAGCCGTCGTGGGACAGCAGCCGGCCCGGATCACCAGGCCCAGAGGTGCGTCGCCGGGGGCAACAAGTCGTGCCTGGCAAAAAAAGACAGATTAGGACTATGTCCTAATCAACATGGCCCTCCTATCACAGGATAGAATGAGCGATGCGGGGGGAGGGGTGTACAATGTGGTGGAGGTTGGTTGACATCTTGTGTTCCCTTTGTCACACGCCCCCAAATTCCTGAAAAAAAGATTAACATTTTTTATTAAGGATGAAATTGAAGCCATTATAAAGTACACTGAAACATGAAGTGGTGATCCCAGAAGGCCTGAGGAACTCTTGGGCCGATTGGGCCACTGGAAAAAAGAGCGGCCCAGATCGCTGGTGTTTCCCACGAGTTTGACAAAAAATATGCACGACTGTACGGCTGCAGCGGAGCCTCCCGTCTGGTGGCGTGGGCTTCTACTTTTCAAAATAAAAGCTCAGTCTGGGTACTTTAGTGTTTTAGGTGTTTAAGTATGTAATAATTTGTTTTAAATATGCAAGCATTTCCATTCTAGTCTAAGATGTTGCCATGGTAGTTTGAAGGTTTTATGAATTGTATGTAATATTTAATTATGAAAGTCTGTAAGTGCGCCTCATGCTGCTGATGCAGTAATGTCACATGAGGCTGGTTTTGAAATTACAAAGCAAATAATCTTCATCTGAAATTGGGCTGATAAGGGACTGAATTGCCAGGGCTGAATTTTGTTCCCAGTCTGCCCCTGTGCATGAGTGTAGAGGAATGTGTGAAGAAGAAGTGTCTGTGGCATACTTTGATGTTCCATTCCTGTGCAGCAGGAAATTGTGCATCATCATTTTGGTCCACTAAAAGGGCAGTTTTGCTACTGACAGGTTCCGTTAATTTCCGATTAAGTGTTGACAACATTATGAAAACGATCCTACAGAGATAGAACTTTTTAACAGATCTGTTAACCAGAAACAGCTTTGAGGTCGCTAGCGCTAACCCACCAGACCCATTTAAAAAAACAAAACAATACTTTTAGAGTGTATTGAGCAACATACAGTATTTTCACATGTAAATCAGTAAACGTGTTTATTTCAAAAAAATTAGAGTTGTGATGTTTTGAAAAGTGGACAGACGACCCAAAACGGCTTTTTAGTAGTTTTTATTTGTTTCTGTGACTTTGAATGAAGTATATTTTACTATTTTAAATTACTGTTTATTACATGCAGTCTGGTAGGTTAAGCAAACGCAATTTCGACCTCCTTAGAAATCCTTCCCGTAATGTTGCGACAATATGTGTGTGTGGATGTGTGTGTGTGTGTGTGTGTATATATATATATATATATATATATATATATATATAATATATATATATATATATATATATATATGTATATATAATCTGAGCCTGTCAGCGGCAAAACAAGACATTTTGTTGACTTAAAGTGAAGCACACAATTGCCCTTTTAACTTACATAAACATTACATGTTGTTCATCAGTCATCAATCACACAAAAACATTGTAAACTAGGTCCAGGTTGAAAAAAAGCGAAGTTGCCCTTTAAGTGCATGCCATGTGGGGTCTGGGGTCAGTGTCATGCTTTTGTTTGGAGCATGCATTTGCAGCGGAGCTGATTACTGTCTTCTGCATGATGAATCAAAGCTGGGTTCCAAAACCAAGTTCTTCCTTATTCATTCTTATGTAACACATGCTTCAGGTCCCGGCGGCGCTAAAGGGGAGAAAAGGCGACAAAGGAGCGAAAGGCTCAGTGGGGGACACGGGCCCCGCAGGGCCAAAGGGAGACTCCGGCTCCAGCACCAGTTCCTCCGGTTCGTCCTCTCAGGGCGGAGAACGCGGACTGAAGGTAGAAAGATCCCTCAGTTTATCTGTATCATCAGCAGCATTTACCTATACGTTACTATTTCTTTTTTTTTCTTCTTTCTTCAGAGGAGAAAAAGGTGCAAAGGTACGTAAACTTTGTTACACTGCAGGAGAACTTCTTTCAGTTTTTTTCTACGTTGCTTTCACACCTACCTTGTTTGTTCTGTTTTATACAAATAGAGAATATGGGGCGCGCTCTACCAACTGAGCAACCCGGGCGCCAATGTTTCACGTTTTTGACATACGTTCAGAATTTTTCCAACACGTTTGTTTCTCATTACATTTTTCTTTTTTGGAGTTACGCGTTTAATCAGTGGCACAGCTTAGATATGAAATGGGGAGAGAGGGAAAAGACATGCGGGAAATTGCCCCCGGTCGTATTCAAACCATGGCCCTATGCGTCGAGAAATATACCTCTACCGCGCTCTACAACTGAGCTCCCAGGCGCCCCCTGATGCTTTTTGTCCAGGTTTTTTCCTTTTCAGCGTTATTTTCTACGCTTAGGAAGTTTTTTTATGCTATTGTGACAGTTGTGTTTTGTTACAGGCCTATCTGAATATGTTTTTTCTATTCCTCCCCACCAGGGTAGTTCGGCTTTGGATACTCCGGCAATAAAGGAGATCGGGGTCCCCGGGCCTATGGGGCCACCCGGTCCCCCGGTCCTGCAGCAGAGGTAGTTCGGCTCGGGATGGCTCTGTGGTGCAGCAGGTGT
Organism: Etheostoma spectabile; assembly: GCF_008692095.1. Lineage (NCBI taxonomy): Eukaryota > Metazoa > Chordata > Actinopteri > Perciformes > Percidae > Etheostoma > Etheostoma spectabile. Next base: position 7,952,990 of record NC_045756.1, read on the forward strand.
CTGGACCCCCCGGGCCACCGGGACCACCGGGTCGGACGGGGCCCAGGACCTGCAGAACCAATGGAGAACCTGTGAGTACAGAGATACTTTTGGAGAGTGTTTTTCATTAGAAGGATAAACCTCTGGAGAGGGGGTCCTTAAGACAATATACAGAAAATACACACAGTACCGGTGGGGGAATATGACTAACCTGTTACATAGGTTGATTCAAACACTGACATAAGATTCTCTAGTCCTCACAGAATTCGGGATGGGAGAAAAACATGCTCTGGTTTATTGGCATTTCTTTAAACCAATCACAATCTTCTTGGGGGAGCTAAGCGCCGGACGGAGCCACGGTGCCGCTGCAAAATAGTGCCAAGAAGGAATTTGTTTTGGTGGAACATGTGTACGTCTTAGTCGTCAACAGAAAACTCAGATTGGACTGATAGTCTAGCTAGCGTCTGGATTTACCCTGCAGAGATTGAGGACTAGGAACCATAGTCCTCAGACTGGACAGATAGTCTAGCTAGCTGTTGGATTACCCTGCAGGATCTGAGGACCAGGACCATAGTCCTCAGATTGGACAGATAGTCTAGCTAGCCTGGATTTACCCTGCAAGATCTGAGGACCAGGTAACCATAGTCCTCAGATTGGACAGATAGTCTAGCTAGCTGTCTGGATTTACCCTGAGAGATCTGAGGACAGGTAACCATAGTCCTCAGATGGACAGATAGTCTAGCTAGCTGTCGGATTTACCCTGCAGAGATCTGAGGACCAGGTAACCATAGTCCTCAGATTGGACAGATAGTCTATAGCTAGTCCTAGAAATCAGTTGCAGGTTAGAGCGCCAACACAGAGATAGAGGAAGGGGACGGGCATCTTTTGCTACTCCTTTTCCACGTGAATGTCACTCACTGGTTGTTCTTTATCTTTCAGGGCGATCCAGGGGAGGATGGAAAAAGTGTAAGCGTCTTTGTTTGTATTGATCTACAATGAGATTTTTTTTCGTAAACAAATAATGTAAATAATGTATACTTTATTAATCCACAAGGGGAATTACAGGATAATAAGGTCCTAGGCCCGACTTATGTACCTATGGTCAGGGCTATACTAGTATCTATGTATCTATCTATCTAGGCATTTCTAGATCATTTCATAATAAACTGCTGGTGTTATTTTGTTCTTTTTGCTCTGTTTCCCAGGGTTCCGCTGGCCACGAGGGTTACAGGAAATACAGGATCTGCTGGATTAAGGGCCAAAGGTTGGTGGACTAAAGATGGATGGATTCTGTTGTCTGCAGGGCTGCACAATATATTTTTTGTGTATTGTCATCGCGAGAGGCTGCGACGAATGGCAAAAGAGACACAGAGATTTTCTGTAATTCAAAGAAAAAATCAGAAACTTCAAAATATAACTGTAAACTTTTTTCAGCGGTGCCTTTTTGTTTCATGATAATAAAGAGGTGTGTTTACTTCTAGAGACATAGTTAGCCTAAAACTGATATTTGGATATTGACTTGTACAAATAATCGTGCAAACGTAATAATGTTGGCCACTAACGTTAGCTTAGCGTCTCCCCATCTCCTCTGTTGATTCCTCACGTCTCTTTCCACTTTGGTCTCCTAAAAGTTCACACAAAGAGCTATCTGGCGCCTTTAGCATGTTTCTGTTGTTTGCTAGCAGTAGTGGTGGGGGGGATCGATCCCCTAATGAACGGGTCGCTACCAACCCCTAGTATTTACTTGGTATTGGAACCTTCACCCAATACAAGTCAAAGGAGAGCGGAGAGTTGTTTCAGAGTAGTGCATGCGCTCTGTATTTGGTTACTACATTACTACCAAGTATTTCTGATTATCTGGGTCACATGACAGCGGTATATACAAAAGGTGTACTCAAATTCAGTCAAAACTTTATTGTTAAAAAATTATTATTGCCTGGGTGGCTCTAGTGGTAGAGCGAGCGCCCATATATAGAGGCTCAGGCGGCGGTTTCCTGCGGTGTCATCTCTCCCCTTTTCCTGTCTGAACGTCACAATAAACGCCCCAAAACTAATCTGTTAGAAAAAAAATCATGAATAAATGTTTATAAATTTGAGCAATGATATTGTTAATCGCAAATATTTTGGACACAATCGATAATGTCAAATGTGTGACTGTTTGCAGGGGGAGGTTGGAGAGGGTCAACCCGGACCCAGAGGCCCCCGGGTCTACCGGACCGCCCGGACCGGGCACGCCGGGACCGACCCGTACGTCCACACACTTCAGACTTGCTTTCTTTCACTTTCAGTTAGTTTCCATTTTTCACGTGTTTTTTATGTGTTGATGACGTTCTTGACATGGAGGGCTCGGGATTCCCAGACCTGGACAAGATCCGGGTACGCGCGACATCCTTTAAATATAATAGAGTCTTTTCTATTCTGCCACTTTCTACTCTACTCCACTACACTCAGAGAGAAATATTCTACTTTTACTGCCGTACATTCATCTGACAGCTTTAGTTACTAGTTACTTTACACATTCAGATTTCTGCACACAAAACAACATGTAGTTTATAAAATATCTATTTTATTCTAAATTAAACCAGACAAAAATATAAATGATTAGCCGATTAATCACTTTGTTGGGGTTTTGTCACTCTAAAACCCCAGTTTTTCCGTCATATCCCACATGTTTTAATCTGAAATTGCTATATATAATATCCAAGGTGATATGTTTGTTTACATGATGCATCAAAATCAGGATATTTTCCTATTCTGAATAATCGTGAAATATTTTGTGCATGTAAACGTACTCATGACTTAAACCTGGTTTTGGATTTACGTAAGGACACTGTGGTTGTGTACCCAGGGTACCCGTGGTCCTCCCGGCCCCCAGGCCCCCCGGCCCCCCTGGTGTCTCAGGGCTCTGGGACCCAACGGCCCCGTAGCGTTTGGACCCCCTGGACCTCCAGGACTGGACGGAGCCCCGCCGTCTGCCAGTGAGTAGGATGCCACCGTTTCATTGCAGGATGTAGAGTAAAAAAGTTTAGGGTCCTATTTTAACGCTCTGAGAGCACGGCGTGAAGCGCCCGTTGCGGTGTGTTTAGGGCGTGTCCAACACACTTTGCTAGTTTGAATGATCACTTCCTGCTACCTCAAGATAGCCAAACAGAATGCACCTGAATACACCTCCTGTAGCCTGCACCCCAGAAATCACCGACCACCTCCTTAAGACCAGCACGCCCAGAATAGACTGAACACACCTCCTGTAGACCAGCATGCCCAGAATGCAAGAACCCACCTCCTGTAAGACCAGCACCCCACAAGCACCTGAACAACCTCCCTGTTAAGACCGCACGCCCAGAATGCACCTGACACAACCTCCCTGTAAGACCTGCACGCCCAGATGCACCGAATACACCCTTCCTGTAAGACCAGCACGCCCAGAATGCCACCTGAACACACCCTCCCTGTAAGACCAGCACGCCCAGAATGCACCTGAACCATCTCCCTGTAAGCCACCCGCACGCCCAGAATGCACTGACACCACACTCCCTGTAAGACCGCACGCCCAGAATGCACCCTGAAACACTCCCTGTAAGATCAGCCCACGCCCAGAAGCACCTGAACACACCCTCCGTAAGACCAGCGTGCCCGAATGCACCTGAAAACACTCCCGCACGGTATAATATCAAAGACACTTGGGTCGGGCTTTGCGTTGCGCTGGTGTAAGATAGGGTTCTAGTCTTTTTAGACGATTAGATGATTGTCAGGAAATGAATCAGTGTTTAAAAAAGAATGCTTGTGTCTATCCTGTGTGCCGTTTCAGGGCCCCCTGGTCCTGCCGGCGACCGGGTCAACCCGGACTCGAGGGAGAGAAGGTGAGAATAACAGACTGATGTAGAGTCTGAATATGTCTCACGAGTCAGGATAAACGTGCGTCTATTTTGTTTTCCACCCGCTCATCTACGCCTTGTTAGTATTTCAGCAGTATTATAGGTGGCTAGAAACAGTTTTTTTTTCCCTTTTCAGTCACACTTTATAATAAAAACACACTAGAGGAAGGGTTCAACAGTAAGAGTTTTCTTGATGGCCAGGGCAAGTAAAACGCCATCGGGCAGTAATTATAACAACACAGGTCCGTATCGTATAATATTATTTGATTTGAAGGCGCCGTTGGCCAATCACGACAGAGTTGCCGGTGATGTTCTTGTTTTTATTTTATTTTTTAGTAATATTGGCATTTTTAGGCCTTTATTTGACAAGACAGCTTAGACGTCAAAGGTGAGATAGAGAGGAAGTACATACAGCAAAAGGGTCGCAGGGTGGAATTGAACCCGCCGCAAGGACTGAACCTCTGTGTATGGGGCCACGCGCACAGGTGAGCTACCCAGGGGCCCCCTTGATTTTTATTCAACTTTTTTTTGGGTTTTTTAACTTTGACAAAGTGTGTTTGAAGTTTGACTTTTTTTTTTTTTTTTTTATTTCACTTCTCTTTTTTTCACACTTTTGTGTGTTTAAAGTTGTGATTTTCAATTAATTTTTATGTTTTTTTCTTAGATTTTTGATGTATAGAAGGTTTTATTTTACGGATAATTTGTCTTTTCCCAGTTTGAATTAAAAAAAAAAAATATTTTTTATTTACATTTTGACATTTGAAAGTTTTTTTATACTGTTTATTTTATTTTTTTGTTTGGACATCTTCTCTTTTTTTTTGACATCCAGATAGAAAAAGTCTTTTTACATAATGTTCTCTTTAAAGTTTTTTGGTGCTTATTTGCCCATTTCACATTATTAAGTTAGGTGCTGCCCCAATTACCTTAAAACCCTTCGGCCAATATGCACACGTAAGTCTTCGAGGAACACAGGAAAACGTTCAAGTTGTTACTACATTTCTGATTTGCTCTCTCGCTGAGTGTCATCCCCCATCTTTCCCCCTTTCCTGTGTATCCACTGTCACTATCAAATAAGGGAAAAAGCTTTCTCTCTCTAAAAAAAAAAAGTCTTTCCCTTCTTTAGGGGGACTCTGGTGATCTTGGTGTTCCAGGTACAGCTGGGGCAAAGGTGAGTTAAGTGAGATTTCTTTGTTGGCTGTGTCTTTCTTAAAAACGAAATGAAAATGAGGACATTTGTGGCGGGGTGTTCCACATAGATTCTCTCCTTCCTGTTTGTTGCCCTTCTCTAGCGAAACTCGCAAGACTCCAACTTTTCAGGACTCTGTTTTCTTACTTCTGTCCATCCTCTACGGTGTGTAATGGTCGCAGGTACTCGGGAGTGGTGGTGGGGGGGGGGGCTCTCTCTCCCGGGATTTCCTTTATCGTTCCAAACCTTTGTATCAGTTTCACCTTTGTTTTAACCAGCTGTGAAGATCCCCTTTCTGGAACCACATCCTCGAGCTATGTTCCAACTTCATGGGGAGATTTTTACTCCACTACATTCATCTGACAGCTTTAGTTACTAGTTACTTTACATATAAGAAATTCTGCACACAAAACACATGTAGTTTATAAAGTCTGATGTTTTATTATAAAGTAACCTAGCAACAATATAACGGCCTACAGGTCCAGCTGAATGATGGAGACCATGAAACACACAGCTGGTGGACCTTTACTCTTTCTACACTGGGAGGAGAGTTCTTTACTTTAATACTTAAATCATTTCCCTGATGATACTTACATAGTTACTCAAGTAACATTTTCCATGCAGGACTTTAGCTTGTAACTGTTCTAATTTACAGTGTGGAATTAGTACTTCTACTTAAGAAAGGAACTTCTTCCACCACTGGTGATTGCAAACAATGAGTCAGGGTGTAATATTAGCTGTGTGTGTGTGTGTGTGTGTGTGTGTGTGTGTGTGTGGGTGTGTGTGTGGTGTGTGTGTGGGTGTTGTGTGTGTGTGTGTGTGTGTGTGTGTGTGTGTGTGTGTGTGTGTGTGTTCAGGGGGAGATTGCAGATGTGAGAGTGGTGGGAAACCCTCGGGCGGCCGAGCGTTTGTGTGACGACGAGGACGACTCTGACGCTGTGAGTATTCCGCTTCCTCATGTCGATATTTCAGTCATTGTCGGTGTCTGAATGTTTTAGTATGTGTGAAAATCTCTCTGTCTCGCAGGCGTCTGGGGACTTTGGCAGCGGCGACGGCGACAGGAGACAAACAGGACAAACTGTGAAGGTTGGTCTTTTTTGTTTTTGCACCGTCAAACGAAACCCGCGACTACTGGCATTCAAATTTTAAAAATCTGCTCGATACAAATCCCTGCAGTTATTTGGTGTGCAAATACATAAATGCATAGGCTGTGGGGTGGGAAGGTTAGAACTAATTACAGCCAATACAGCATATTAATTAATTAATTAATAATAGTTCCACTAATAAATACATTTGCATGCAAATTGTTGCAGAAAAACCCACCAGAATGCAGGACGTGTAGTGCTTGATGCTTAACATTTCCTGGAGGACGACAACCAGAACCCCCCAGTTATAATTTGCCCCGTGTCTAGATAAGTGGAGCTCTGAGATGCTGAAGGTTACAGCAGGCCCAATAATCTGTGGTTTTGGGGGGATTTATTCTGCTGTTTAGGTGTAATTAACTGGCCGATGTCTAGACATCACATTAAAGGATAAGTTCAGTATTTGTTCAGTCTGTGGTGAAATAAGTTGTGCTCGCTGTGATCATTCCTAATAATGCTGGAACCCAAATGTCCATTTCACCGGGAACACGCTGCTGGCGAAGTGCGTTTGAAATAGGAAACCATGGGGAAAAAAAATAAATATTGCGATTTGACAAGGGGCGGCTGTGGCTCAGTGGTAGAGCGGTTGCCTGCCAATCGGAAGGTTGGTGGTTCAATCCCTGGCCCTGCAGTCCCATGTCGAAGTGTCCTTGGGCAAGACACTGAACCCCGAGTTGTCCCCGGTGCTGCTCATCGGAGTGGGAATGTGTGTGAGTGTTTATCTGATGAGCAGGTGGCACCTTGTACGGCAGCCTCGGTCACAGTGTATGAATGTGTGTGAATGGTGAATGTTTCCTGTAGATGTAAAAGCGCTTTGAGTAGTCGTTAAGACTGAAAAAGCGCTATATAAATACAGCACATTTACATTTACAATCACGTAATAATTGTTACAGGCCTAGTATAAACGTGTGATGCTTTGAGCTGCCAGTGGAAGGGATGGCCATATCAAACTGTTGCATTCTGTTTTGCAGACCACACCTGCTTCCCTCCGACCGGTACCTGAACCCCCCCTGATATCCTCACACGGAACCAGACTCAAAGAAACAGGTAAAAGCTCCTCAGCGGCGCCATCAGTGGAATAGGGCTGTCGGCGAGTATTCAAAATTGAAATATCGGAATGGGAGAAAGAAACAAGACATTTGAATATTATGAGAGAGAAAACACTACTGCGGCTATCTGCCGCACGCAATCCTTCATACATACATACATACATACACACACACATACAGATACACACAAACATACACACACATATACAGAAACACACACATTTATATACACACATACACACATACTGTATACACACACATACCGTTTACACACATACACATACCCACACACATAGACTCACAAATACACATGCACACACACACACACACACACACACACATACACAAACACACACACGCATGCATACACACAGTTTTTTTTTCTCTTCCAGCTATCACCTACCAGTATTGTTTTATATGTCAGTTAAATCATGCTGAATAATAACCCATTGAAACTAGACTTAATACTAAACCCCACGATCATTGAAGGGGGGGGGGCATTATTTGCAATGACATTAAATCAAACTACAAAGACAACAACATTCAACACTGCAGAAAAGAATACACCATCATAATAAAGGTAAAAAAGACAGTGCACCTTCCAAACTTTCTGAATTGATGAATAAAATTTGATAAGTTAGGATCATACCGATACAAAATAAAGTAGAATTAAGTAAAGCAAGTACAAGTAGAATGTTTGCAAGTTTAAAACCAGATTGTTTGAATTGTCTGAAAGGCACAAGGGAGATGTTTTTGAGCAGGTGCTGTGTCAGGACCCTGAAGTCAGAGCAACATGCTGGTGAGATGTGAAACTCTGTAGCTCCCTCTGGTGGATACTTAAAGAAGTTAAGCACATTTGGTTTTTTATTAGATTCAATTAGATAAACTTTATTGATCCCAAATTGGGACATTTCAGTGCTAAAGTAGCAAAATATAAGACACACAGCATGCATACAGAAGAAATAATAAATAAGATAGAATACAAGAACAAGTATTCACAAATAAAGAAACAAGACAATGGAAAGAATGTAAAAAAACTTTTTTTTTTATGTGTGCATATATCCATAAGTATAATGTAATTAAAAAAAAGTACAACCTTCTTAAATAATATTTATAAAGATATAAGTGCACTCAGTGGTGAAGTGTTAGAGTGGCAGGAATTATTTCTTTAAACTGTCACTTGAATATTAAATAAGTGGCTTGTAAGGAAAAATAAATTCACTTTTGGCTCAAAAATATATTTGAAAGTCCTAAAAAAAAATTTTAGGACTTTTTTTTGTTTTTTCTTCTGTCGCTTAACAAAAGAAATTGCACCAGACATTAACAAGCCGACACTTACCCCATGCAGCCGGTAGATTTGGGTCTGTGTCAGCGGCGCAAGAAGTATTCAGATCCTTTACTTGTGCTAATACCACACTGTAGAAATACTCTGTTACAAGTAAAAGTCCTGCGTTAAAATATATATATATTATATATATATATATATATATATATATATATCTAGTGTAAAGGATCCAACCAGCTGTGTGTTTAATGGTCTCCTCATCTCAGCTGGACTTGTAGGCCGTTATATTTCAGATTTTATAAAATACATGCGTTTTGTGTGCAAAAATGTTAATCCGTAAAGTAACTAGTAACTAAAGCTGTCAGATGAATGTAGTGGAGTCAAAAGTAGAATATTTCTCTCTGAAATGTAGCGGAGTAGAAGTAGAAAGTGGCATGAAAAGAAAAGACTCAAGTAAAGTACAAGTACCTTAATATCTAGACTTAGGTACAGTACTGGAGTAAATGTAGTTAGTTGACACCGCTGGTTTGTGTTGACTGTAGACGTCAGGTTTCAGCAGCCGTCGGTGGACAGCAGCCGGCCCGGATCACCAGGCCCGAGAGGTGCGTCGCCGGGGGCAACAAGTCGTGCCTGGCAAAAAAAGACAGATTAGGACTATGTCCTAATCAACATGGCCATCCTATCACAGGATAGAATGAGCGATGCGGGGGGAGGGGGTGTACATGTTGGTGGAGGTTGGTTGACATCTTGTTGTTCCCTTTGTCACACGCCCCCAAATTCCCTGAAAAAAAGATTAACATTTTTTATTAAGGATGAAATTGAAGCCAATTATAAAGTACACTGAAACATGAAGTGGTGACTCCCAGAAGGCCTGAGGAACTCTTGGGCCGATTCGGGCCACTGGGAAAAAAGAGCGGCCCAGATCGCTGGTGTTTCCCACGAGTTTGACAAAAAATATGCACGACTGTACGGCTGCAGCCTGGAGCCTCCCGTCTGGTGGCGTTGGGCTTCTACTTTTCAAAATAAAAGCTCACGTCTGGTACTTTAGTGTTTTAGGTGTTTAAGTATGTAATAATTTGTTTTAAATATGCAAGCATTTCCATTCTAGTCTAAGATGTTGCCATGGTAGTTTGAAGGTTTTATGAATTGTATGTAATATTTAATTATGAAAGTCTGTAAGTGCGCCTCATGCTGCTGATGCAGTAATGTCACATGAGGCTGGTTTTTGAAATTACAAAGCAAATAACCTCTTCATCTGAAATTGGGCTGATAAGGGACTGAATTGCCAGGGCTGAATTTTTGTCCCAGTCTGCCCCTGTGCATGAGTGTAGAGGAATGTGTGAAGAAGAAGTGTTCTGTGGCAATACTCTTGATGTTCCACTTCCTCGTGCAGCAGGAAATTCTGTGCATCATCATTTTGCGTCCACTAAAAGGGCAGTTTTTGCTACTGACAGGTTCCGATTTAATTTCCGATTAAGTGTTTGACAACATTATGAAAACGATCCCTACAGAGATAGAACTTTTTAACAGATCTGTTTAACCAGAAACAGCTTTGAGGTCGCTAGCGCTAAACCCACCAGACTCCATTTAAAAAAACAAAACAATACTTTTAGAGTGTATTGAGCCAACATACAGTATTTTCACATGTAAATCAGTAAACTGTGTTTATTTCAACCAAAAATTAGAGTTGTGATGTTTTGAAAAGTGGACAGACGACCCAAAACGGCTTTTTTATAGTTTTTATTTTGTTTCTGTTGACTTTGAATGAAGTATATTTTACTATTTTAAAATTACTGTTTATTTACATGCAGTCTGGTAGGTTAAGCAAACGCAATTTCGACCTCCTTAGAAATCCTTCCCGTAATGTTGCCAGACAATAATGTGTGTGTGTATGTGTGTGTGTGTGTGTGT
>NC_045756.1:7963426-7964978 GCF_008692095.1 Etheostoma spectabile
ATATATATATATATATATATATATATATATATATATATATATATGTATATATAATCTGAGCCTGTCAGCGGCAAAACAAGCACTTTTGTTGACTTAAAGTGAAAGCACACAATTGCCCTTTTAACTTACATTAAACATTACATGTTGTTCCCATCAGTCATCAATCACACAAAAACATTGTAAACTAGGGTCCAGGTTGAAAAAAAGCGAAGTTGCCCTTTAAGTGCATGCCATGTGGGGTCTGGGGTCAGTGTCATGCTTTTGTTTGGAGCATGCATTTGCAAGCGGAGCTGATTACTGTCTTCTGCATGATGAATCAAAGCTGGGTTCCAAAACCAAGTTCTTCCTTATTCATTCTTATGTAACACATGCTTCAGGTCCCGGCGGCGCTAAAGGGGAGAAAGGCGACAAAGGAGCGAAAGGCTCAGTGGGGGACACGGGCCCCGCAGGGCCAAAGGGAGACTCCGGCTCCAGCACCAGTTCCTCCGGTTCGTCCTCTCAGGGCGGAGAACGCGGACTGAAGGTAGAAAGATCCCTCAGTTTATCTGTATCATCAGCAGCATTTTACCTATACGTTACTTATTTCTTTTTTTTTCTTCTTTTCTTCAGGGAGAAAAAGGTGCAAAGGTACGTAAACTTTGTTCACACTGCAGGAGAACTTATTCTTTCAGTTTTTTTCTACGTTGCTTTCACACCTACCTTGTTTGTTCTGTTTTATCCAAATAGAGAATATGGGCGCGCGCTCTACCAACTGAGCAACCCGGGCGCCAATGTTTCACGTTTTTTGACATATCGTTCAGAATTTTTCCAACACGTTTTCGTTTCTCATTACATTTTTCTTTTTTGGGCATTTACGCGTTTAATCAGTGGCACAGCTTAGATATGAAATGGGGGAGAGAGGGAAAAGACATGCGGGAAATTGCCCCCGGTCGTATTCAAACCATGGCCCTATGCGTCGAGAAATATACCTCTACACGCGCTCTACCAACTGAGCTCCCCAGGCGCCCCCTGATGCTTTTTGTCCAGGTTTTTTCCTTTTTCAGCGTTATTTTCTACGCTTAGGAAGTTTTTTTAATGCTATTGTGACAGTTGTGTTTTTGTTACAGGCCTATCTGAATATGTCTTTTCTATTTCCTCCCCACCAGGGTAGTTCTGGCTTTGGATACTCCGGCAATAAAGGAGATCGTGGGTCCCCGGGGCCTATGGGGCCACCCGGTCCCCCCGGTCCTGCAGCAGAGGTAGTTCGGCTCGGGGATGGCTCTGTGGTGCAGCAGGTGTCTGGACCCCCCGGGCCACCGGGACCACCCGGGTCGGACGGGGCCCAAGGACCTGCAGGAACCAATGGAGAACCTGTGAGTACAGAGATACTTTTGGAAGAGTGTTTTTCATTAGAAGGATAAACCTCTGGAGAGGGGGTCCTTAAGACAAATATACAGAAAATACACACAGTACCGGTGGTGGAATATGACTAACCTGTTACATAGGTTGATTCAAACACTGACATAAGATTCTCTAGTCCTCACAGAATTCTGGGATGGGAGAAAAACATGCT
>NC_045756.1:7964988-7988409 GCF_008692095.1 Etheostoma spectabile
GGCATTTCTTTAAACCAATCACAATCTTCTTGGGCGGAGCTAAGCGCCGGACGGAGCCACGGTGCCGCTGCAAAATAGTGCCAAGAAGGAATTTGTTTTGGTGGAACATGTGTACGTCTTAGTCGTCAACAGAAAACTCAGATTGGACTGATAGTCTAGCTAGCTGTCTGGATTTACCCTGCGAAGCTGGACTAGGTAACCATAGTCCTCAGACGGGACAGATAGTCTAGCTAGCTGTCTGATTTCCCCTGCAGAGATCTGAGGACCAGGTACCATAGTCTCAAGAGGCAGAAGTCTAGCTACTCTGGATTTACCCTGCAGAGATCTGAGGACCAGGTAACCATAGTCCTCAGATTGAGACAGATGTCTAGCTAGCTGTCTGGATTTACCCTGCAAGAATCTGAGGACCAGGTAACCATAGTCCTCAGATTGGACAGATAGTCTAGCTACTGTCTGGATTTACCCTGCAGAGATCTGAGTACAGTAACCATAGTCCTCAGATTGGACAGATAGTCTAGCTAGCTAGTCCTCAGAAATCAGTTGCAGGTTAGAGCGCCAACACAGAGATAGAGGAAGGGGACGGGCATCTTTTGCTACTCCTTTTCCACGTGAATGTCACTCACTGGTTGTTCTTTATCTTTCAGGGCGATCCAGGGGAGGATGGAAAAGCTGTAAGCGTCTTTTGTTTGTATTGATCACAATGAGATTTTTCTGTAGAAACATAATAATGTATAATAATGTATACTTTATTAATCCCACAAGGGGAAATTACAGGATAATAAGGTCCTAGGCCAGACTTATGTACCTATGGGTCAGGGCTATCTATGTATCTATGTATCTATCTATCTAGGCATTTCTAGATCATTTCATAACTAAACTGCTGGTGTTATTTTGTTCTTTTTTGCTCCTGTTTCCCAGGGTCCCGCTGGGCCACGAGGGTTACCAGGAAATACAGGATCTGCTGGACTTAAGGGCCAAAAGGTTGGAGTGGACTAAAGATGGATGGATTCTGTTGTGTCCTGCAGGGCTGCACAATATATTATTTTGTTATTGTCATCGCGAGAGGCTGCGACGAATGGCAAAAGAGACACAGAGATTTTCTGTTAATTCAAAGAAAAAATCAGAACTTCAAAATATAACTGTAAACTTTTTTTCAGCGGTGCCTTTTTGTTTCATGATAATAAAGAGGTGTGGTTTACTTCATAGAGACATAGTTAGCCTAAAACTGATATTTGGATATTTGACTTGTAACATAATACTCGCTGCAAACGTAATAATGTTGGCCATAACGTTAGCTTAGCGTCTCCCCATTCTCTCTGTTGATTCCTCACGTCTCTTTCCACTTTGGTCTTCCTAAAAGTTCCACCAACTGAGCTATCCTGGCGCCCTTTAGGCATGTTTCTGTTGTTTGCTAGCAGTAGTGGTGGGGGGGATCGATCCATAATGGAACCGGGTTTCGCTACCCAACCCTAGTATTTACTTGGTATTGGAACCTTCACCCAATACAAGTCAAAGGAGAGCGGAGAGTTGTTTTCAGAGTAAGATGCAATGCGCTCTGTATTTGTGTTACTACATTACTACAAAGTATTTCTGATTATCTGGGTCACATGACAGCGGTATATAACAACAGGTGTATCCTCAAATTCAGTCAAAACTTTATTTGTTTAATAAACTTTATTTATTTTGCCTGGGTGGCTCTAGTGGTAGAGCGAGCGCCCATATATAGAGGCTCAGGCGGCGGTTTCCTGCGTGTCATCTCTCCCCTTTCCTGTCTGAACTGTCACAATAAACGCCCCAAAACTAATCTGTTAGAAAAATAAATTCATGAATAAATAGTTTTATAAATTTGAGACAATGATATTGTTAATCGCAAATATTTTGGACACAATCGATAATGTCAAATGTGTGACTGTTTGCAGGGGGAGGTTGGAGAGGGTCAACCCGGACCCAGAGGCCCCCCGGGTCTACCAGGACCGCCCGGACCGGGCACCGGGGACCGACCCGTACGTCCACACACTTCAGACTTGCTTCTCTTTCACTTTCAGTTATTGTTTCAATTTTTCACGTGTTTTTATTATGTGTTGATAGACGTTCTTTGACATGGAGGGCTCGGGATTCCCAGACCTGGACAAGATCCGGGTACGTCGATCATCCTTTAAATTATAATAAGAGTCTTTTCTATTCATGCCACTTTCTACTTCTACTCCACTACATCTCAGAGAGAAATATTCTACTTTTTACTGCGCTACATTCATCTGACAGCTTTAGTTACTAGTTACTTTACACATTCAGATTTCTGCACACAAAACACATGTAGTTTATAAAATCTGATATTTTATTCTAAATTAAACCAGACAAAAATATAAATGATTAGCCGATTAATCACTTTGTTGGGGTTTTGTCACTCTAAAACCCCAGTTTTACCGTCATATCCCACATGTTTTAATCTGAAATTGCTATATTCTAAATACCAAGGTGATATGTTGTTTACATGATCTGCATCAAAATCAGGATATTTTCCTATTCTGAATAATCGTGAAATATTTTTGTGCATGTAAACGTACTCAATGACTTAAACCTGGTTTTGGACTTTACGTAAGGACTTACGTGTGGTTTGTTACCCAGGGTACCCGTGGTCCTCCAGGCCCCCCAGGCCCCCCCGGCCCCCCTGGTGTCTCAGTGGCTCTGGGACCCAACGGCCCCGTAGCGTTTGGACCCCCTGGACCTCCAGGACTGGACGGAGCCCCCGGTCTGCCAGTGAGTAGGATGCCACCGTTTTCATTGCAGGATGTAGAGTAAAAACGTTTAGGGTCCTATTTTAACGCTCTGAGAGCACGGCGTGAAGCGCCCGTTGCGGGTGTGTTTAGGGCGTGTCCAAATCCACTTTTGCTAGTTTTGAATGATCACTTCCTGCTACCTCAAGATAGCAATACACCCAGAATGCACCTGAATACACCTCCCTGTAAGACCAGCACGCCCAGAATGCACCTGAACACACCTCCCTGTAAGACCAGCATGCCCAGAATGCACCTGAACCCACCTCCCTGTAAGACCAGCACACCCAAATGCACCTGAACACACCTCCCTGTAAGACCGCACGCCCAGAATGCACCTGAACACACCTCCCTAAGACCTGCACGCCCAGAATGCACTGAAACACCTTCCGTAAGACAGCACGCCCAGAATGCACTGAACACACCTCCCTGTAAGACCAGCACCCCCAGAATGCACCTGAACCCATCTCCCTGTAGACCCGCCACGCCAGAATGCACCTGAACCCATCTCCCTGTAAGACCCGCACGCCCAGAATGCACCTGAACACACCTCCCTGTAAGATCAGCACGCCCAGAATGCACCTGAACACACCTCCCTGTAAGACCAGCGTGCCCAGAATGCACCTGAACACACCTCCCTGCACGGTCTTAAATATCAAAGACACTTGCGTCGGGCTTTGCGTTGCGCCTGGTGTAAGATAGGGTTCTAGTCTTTTAGACGATTAGATGATTGTCAGGAAATGAATCAGTGTTATAAAAAAGAATGCTTGTGTCTATCCTGTGTGCCGTTTCAGGGCCCCCCTGGTCCTGCCGGCAGACCGGGTCAACCCGGACTCCGAGGAGAGAAGGTGAGAATACACAGACTGATGTAAGATGGCTGAATATGTCTCACGAGTTCAGGATAAAACGTGCAGTCTTATTTTGTTTTCCACCCTGATCCATCTACGCCTTGTTATGTATTTCAGCCAGTTATTATAGCGTGGCTAGAAACAGTTTCTTCTTTTCCCTTTTCAGTCACACTTTATAATAACAACACACTATGAGGAAGGGTTCAACAGTAAGAGTTTCTTGATGGCCCAGGGCAAGTAAAACGCCATTTCGGGCCAGTAATTATAACAACCCAGATGTCCGTCATCGTATAATATTATTTGATTTGAAGGCGCCGTTGGCCAATCACGACCAGAGTTGCCGGTGATGTTCTTGTTTTTATTTTTATTTTTTAGATAATATTTTTGGCATTTTTAGGCCTTTATTTGACAAGACAGCTTAGACGTCAAAGGTGAGATAGAGATGGAATGACATACAGCAAAAGGGTCGCAGGTTGGAATTGACCCGCAGCAAGGACTGAACCTCTGTGTATGGGGCACACGCGCACCAGGTGAGCTACCCAGGGGCCCCTTGACTTTTTATTCAACTTTTTTTTTTGGTACTTTTTTAACTTTTGACAAATTTGTGTTTGAAGTTTGACTTTTTTTTTTTTTTTTTTTAATTTCACTTCTCTTTTTTTCACACTTTTGATGCTTTCAAAGTTTGACTATTTTCCAATTAATTTTTTATGTTTTTTCTTAGATTTTTGATGTATAGAAGGTTTTATTTTACGGATAATTTGTCTTTTCCCAAGTTTGACTTAAAAAAAAAATATTACTTTTTTATTTACATTTTTGACATTTGAAAGTTTTTTTTATACTGTTTTATTTTTATTTTTTTAAGTTTGACATTTCTCTTTTTTTTGACATCCATTAGATAGAAAAAGTCTTTTAGTTACATTAATGTTCTCTTTAAAGTTTTTTTGGTGCTTTATTTGCCCCATTTCACATTCATTAAGCTTAGGTGCTGCCCCAATTACCCTTAAAACCCTTCGGCCAAATATGCACACGTAAGTCTTCGAGGAACACAGGGAAAACGTTCAAGTTGTTACTACATTTTCTCTGATTTGCTCTCTCGCTGAGTGTCATCCCCCATCTCTCTCCCCCTTTCCTGTGTATCCACTGTCACTATCAAATAAAGGGAAAAAGCCTTTCTCTCTCTAAAAAAAAAAAGTCTTTCCCTTCTTTAGGGGGACTCTGGTGATCTTGGTGTTCCAGGTACAGCTGGAGCAAAGGTGAGTTAAGTGAGATTTCTTTGTCTGGCTGTGTCTTTTCTTTAAAAACTGAAATGAAAATGAGGACATTTGTGGCGGGTGCTTCCACATAGATTCTCTCCTTCCTGTTTGTTGCCCTTCTCTAGCGAAACTCGCAAGACTCCAACTTTTTCACGGACTTGTTTTCTTACTTTGCTCCATCCTCTACGGTGTGTAATGGGTCGCAGGTACTCGGGAGTGGTGGTGGGGGGGGGGGCTCTCTCTCCTCGGGGATTTCCTTTATCGTTCCCAAACCTTTTGTATCAGTTTCCATCTCTTTGTTTTTAAGCAGCTGTGAATGACTCCCCTTTCTGGAACCACATCCTCCGAGCTATGTGTCCTAACCCTTCCCTGGCGAGAGGTGCTTTACTTTCACTGATGTACAGGATCTGACTTCTTGTTCCACCGCTGTCACTTTCACTCTTTCCAAGTATAATATCTTACTCTATCTGTTTTAGTTGTTGTTGAGACTTCTGCCTGACCTCTGTCTCTGCACACGTTTCATGCACATCACCTGTTTGTCCTCCGTTCCTCACTCGTTCTGCTGCAGTTGCATCCAGGGTAATCTCATTACCTGCTAATAACAGGAGTCTACCTGTGCGTCCCACCTCAGGGTGCTCAGGGGGATGTAGGACTGCCGGGTACATCGGGGCAGATCGGGCTGGCAGGGCTTCCAGGTCCCATGGGACCAGTCGGGCCCCCTGGACCTCCCGGGCCCCCGGGGCCACCGTACGGCGTTGTAAGTAAACACACACACACACACACAGGTGCACGGATTAGGGTCGGGTTAGAACACAGAGCCCAGGACCGGGATCAGTTCAATAGAACTAGTCTGCGCGCTAGAGGGGTTGTGAACCCTGCTATAGAGAGAGTGGGTCCTGTAAGAGGATTGTCGTCTCCCAGTAATCCTAAATATAGCCAACATTGGGTCGGGTTTAACAGACAAGGTTTTAAATTTTGAGCGCCAAAAACTGGATAACTTTGGACACAACCAACAATTCAATTCAATTTTATTTATAGTATCAAATCTTAGCAAGAGTTATCTTAAGAGACTTTACAGAGCTAGAAGGTCTAGACCACACTATAATTTATAAAGACCCAACAATTCCAGTAATTCCCTAGCCTGGTTACATCAGACCCTTCTCGAGCAATGTTCATTCACACCCCATTTCCAAAGGGGTGTCACCAACGGACGCCGCTCGAATGCCTCTGGGCGCAATTGGATAGTCCTTCAACCAATCAGACCAACGATCCGGGTGACGTAGCAGTGACAGCGGCATCAACGGGTTGCTGCGCTTCTGTGGCCGCCATGTTGAATATAAACAAAAAGCTGCTTGCCGTCATCATCATGTAAACAGTGATTGGCGCCTCGATTTGGAAAAATTTAGCCAGACGGGCTTGCAGAGCAAATCTCAGATTTGCTGGAAGTTTGTCAGGGTTTTCCCAGACCAGTAATTCCCCCAAGAGCAAGCATTTAGTGCGACAGTGGCGAGGAAAAACTCCTTTTTGGGAGAAACTCTGGGTAGGCGGTGTCTGACGGGGCCGGTTGAGGGTTTGATGATAAAGATTATGGAACTATGACTAGAAATAGTAGTTGTAGTAGATCATGTAGCAGGGCACTGCAGGGCGTAGCAGGACGCAGCAACTTGTGTCGCAGCGAGGCAGGAAAAACCCCAAATTGGTCGCATAGATAGAGGATTTATAGAAGAGAATCTTGAAACTTTTAGTAATTTAGGTTTTGTTATGTGGACAGGTGAGAGCAATGAGATTTGCCAAGATGCAACCAAATAAATACAGAGTTGGGTCCAGGACTGAAACAAAAAGAAAAAAAAGTCTGAGGCTGCATCCAAAATCCCACACTAACATCCTATTTAGTAGCTAAAACAGTATGTGAGATTGTTTTAGCTTGTCCAAAACCTTAGTATAAAACCAATACTATGGGAGTTGCATACTATTTCCAGTAAAATATATTACAGTATGCAATACTGGACACTAAGCCGGCATAAAGAACACACAAAGCGGCAGTAACGATCATAACAGACAAAGTGACAGAAACTGGGGTCTCTTTGACGTCAATAACACTCTAATTTACATTTCTACATGTTTCAACAACTGTTGGTCTAGTTATTCTCTTCTTTCAGTAATTTAAGCGTTATCTGGCGAAGCCGCTAGAGCGGAGGGTCGGCAGGGGTTACCATGGTTACGCTTCTTCAAACAGCAAGGAGGCTCTCAGGAAGTGACGTTGAAAAAATCCTCACCACGGTTTACTGACAGTGCCGTTGAACCGTAGTACAAATGTTGAGACTGTGAGATTTCAGACGCTGCCACAGGCTTGTCTCGGTCCAGATCCACTCTGGTCTTGGTCATGACTTGGTCTCGATTGAGGTGGTCCCGACTACAACACTGACCTCTCCTCCTCTCTCCTTACGCGGTAACCAGGATGGCTACGAGACGAACAACGGCTGGTCTGGACTCAGTGGCCCACCTGGACCACAGGTACACCATCACCCATACGTGAAACGTTAGCTGTGTTAGAAAGCCTTCTCTGTCACTTGAACTGTGCACGCGTGTGCATGTAGTGTTCGCCATTCATTCACTATATAGTCCACTATAAAATACCCACAATGCACGACTAATTTGATCGTAAATACGACGCACCTACAACTGGAGCAACATCGCAGACTCCTCGAGGTCCGGGCTGTAGCCTTGTCTTTTGTTTTTGCCAATCTCTAGGTATGGTGAAGGGTATGTGATGAGGGGGGGGTAGTTTTAATAAAACACAACCTTTAATATTCTCCTGAGTGCTTGGTTTGTTTCAGGGACGTATTGGCAGTATTTTAGTGTCCGTTTGTTGACATGACACCTCTGTCACACACATAACCGGAGCGTCTCCTGATGATTAGATCATATCTGTTTAGTCGTTCCCTGTATAGTTCCTTATACAATAAACACTATGTAGGAAATAGTGAACGAGGGAATGGTTTAGAACACAGCTCATGTCTGGACAGTAGATGTCCTCCTCATGTTTCCGTGTGTTCTGTCTTCCAGGGTCCAGCTGGTATCCCAGGGCTGCCTGTAAGTAGTACTGCAGACTCTGTATGTCTGTGTCTCTTATTTTCTCCAAATTTCAGCAAATAGTGGCTCTATTGGCTATATATTTAGCTGCTATTATTATTATCATATTAATTGAGGTATATTCTTGGAATAAGTCAATCAAGTTGTATCTAACAATAAGAGATGGATTCAAGCCTACGTTTTTGAAGGTTTAATGTAGTTTAACCTCCCCAGTCCTGAGTATGAGTATTACTAATGTTGTATTCATTTATTGATTTCCAGGGTAGGGCAGGTTTGCCTGGTAACCATGGGGACAAAGGATCAGAGGGACCAAGAGGACCTCCCGGGATACCCGGTCTCGACGGGTTCACAGGACAGCCGGTAGGAGGCCAGATGAATTGTGGGATTTTGTCAATCAAAAGGACTTCTTGTAGTACTTCAGTAGTTTAGACACTTTGGTCATCTTCCTGTTTTGCTTGTTTTCATTTACACTCTTTGTCTTCTTTTTTAGGGGGAAAAGGGAGACAGAGGAGAGAAAGGAGAGAGGGTGAGTCATGTGCAAAATATATAAAATATGTTCACTGTTTATATGTCAATATATTTTTAAAACTTGAAAATGAAAGTTTTAAAATGATAAAAAATGATATTTCCGTGGTAAGGGGTCAAACCTGAAACATGCTGACGATTAGCGGGTGTAAAGTTTACCATGTGCTTACCATCAACGCCTTGTTAGTTTAGCATGCTAACGTGCAAATTGGCACTAAACACAAAGCATGATGGGAAGGTCACTTTCGTTGCAAACCAAAGTACTTTTTTGTTTTCTCAATCTGTGTCGATACATATACTATGTCACTGTGTGTTCTTCTTATGAATGGTTTCATGTCCATTTGTGTGGCAGGGTCTGCCAGGGCGAGACGGAGTGCTACCTGGACCTCCAGGGCCCCCCGGACCTCCAGGACAAGTCATCTACCAGTCAAGCGATGTGAGTCAGACGTCCAGTCCCGCCGTTACCATAGAGATTGAGAATTTAACCCACACATGACAGCTTGTCATTTAATCCCTACGGCCTTGTTCACACTCGGCGTCTTTGTTGATGAGAAAAAGGTGTCTAGGGCGCTTTTGTATTTTTAAAAAAGAAAAAAAAGAAGCTGCCAGCGTTTTGGTTCCAAAAAACAGTAGAAAGCTTCTTTTGTTGCTTTAGTACCAGCTGCTGCTACCAGTGGAGGAACGTTACCAAGTACATCTACTCCAGTACTGTTTAAAGGTCCCATAGCATGAAAATGTCACTTTATGAGGTTTTTTAATATTAATATGCGTTCCCCCAGCCTGCTCATGGCCCCCCCAGTGGCTGGAAATGGTGACAGTATTAGGGGACCACTAAGGTCTATATAAAGAGACTTCAGATACAGTATTAGGGACCACTAAGGTCTATATAAAGAGACTTCAGATACAGTGTTAGGGGACCACTAAGGTCTATATAAAGAGACTTCAGATACAGTGTTAGGGGACCACTAAGGTCAGTACTAAAGAGTGCCATGTGGAGCCGTCCGAGATGAAACAAGGCGGTGGAGCGAGCTAGAGAATGAACAGAGAGAGGGAGCGGTGCTACTACTGTTATTAAAAACAAAGAGAGTTCCTCTAACCGACATTCCCTGAACATCTCATATAACAGCTCCATTCTTTTCTTGTTAAGGAAACGACAGGTCTGGCTACTCAGCTTGTCACTGGTCAGCTGTCAAAAAGGTGCTTGACGTAGTATGGGGGGGGGTTTCAATTTTTAAAACTTTTTAAAAACATTAAATGATGCTCTGCAGGAAACAAGCCGTTGGTGCTGCCGTTTAAATAAAAGCGCCCAGGACCCTTTTGAAAACACAGTTTACACCGCAGGATTATATGTAACGAAACGCCGCGTGTGAACGAAGCCTAAATCACTTGATCTCACCTTGAGTTCCTCATATCCACTAACACTGTGCCTGCTCTAACGGACCTAACTTTGTCTTGCTGTAGTATAATGATCTTTATTGGAGCGAAGGGTTGCAGGTGAGTGCTTCCCTTACTGACCTCACCATAAACCTCCCTAAACTAAAGTTATTCTAACACTTTTACAGAGTATTGGCTCATTTTCTTCATGTGTCATCCCTCTTTCTTCTTTAGGGAGGAAGTGGTATTCCGGGTCGAGCAGGATTCCCGGTATGTATTACTATCCATATTACACAGGTTGGAAAAGTCCAATAAATATGATTCAATGGATGGAAGTCAGGGTGTATGTGTTTTCACTTAGGGGCCCTCTGGACCAAAAGGAGAAAAGGGAGACTCGGGTCCTCCAGGATATGCACCTAAAGTAAGAAAGTTCACTATTGAATTAATTGGTTGTGAATGCCCTATGTTCTTCTACGTATTTATTATTTTTCCATATGCTTTTTTGCGCATTTGTCAACATAGAAACTTCATTCAAACATCAAAATGTACAGCAGCATCAGGACATTCCTGCATCTTTATAAAATGTCCATAACTTTCATACTTTATGTAATAGTCAACCTTTTCAGGGACATGTTCCCCATTCAAGTGAATGGACAGAATTTTCAAATTTGACACAAATTCATACGTTTTCAACTTCCGTGTACTCATTCATGCATTCACGGAGAAACACCGTTCACACCTTCATACATTCTGGTAGGGGGAGCCTTCCAACACACAGCACTCACACCGCGGTTTCTCCAGGAATATGCATTGTACACTGCAAAGATAGATTTGTCATAACGGTTTTTCTTAATTAATAGATTGTAATACCACCATATCATTTTATCAATTTAATTCACCTGCTGCCCAGGTGTCTGGAAACCAAGATCAACAATGTTAGCTGTTTTTTAAATTCCTGACAGCTCTGATTCATAATTTGACTATCATGCACTTTTGAAAAAAAAAATAATTCATATTTATTTAGTTAGTAGTTGAAGAAATTAATGTTTCCCTGGGATTACAGTTTACATAGATATCTATTTTTATTTAATGACTTGGTCTTTCTGTTAGTTTTTTTCTTGCAAATTAATGGCAGCTATTTCAAGAAAAAGCATAACTTTCTTTCTGGATATCATAGAATTATTTTAGGATCTGTTGTGAAATTACTCTTAATTAGTTTTCCTTGTAGCTATCTATTTAAGATGTCTGATTTTGTTCGGATAGTGGCTTTAAGACAGATGTGTTGTTTTGTTCAGGGGGAGAAGGGGGAGCCTGGTCTCATCCTGGGGCCTGATGGGAGACCCCAGTACCTCGGTGGTTTGGCAGGACGGCCGGTAAACACCTTTATGGATGACCAGATAATGAGCCATGAGGATGCATTCACTCATTTTTTCACAGCTAATATTGAATGACAGCATGTATCATCTAGCTTTGTTTCTGTCCTTTTACTTTGTAATCCAAGTATTTAAAGGTTACACCCTATTTCACATGTTTTTGGTTGTAAGTGACTGATGGGAACAACAATCTTTGACATTGGTCCAGTAATAAGTAAGATCGCTGCAGTCAGCTACAAAGTAAGTTAAAAAGACAATAGTGCATCTTCAATTTACGTCAACAAAAGGCTCAGATTAATATTCTAAGTGTCTGACAACATTATGAAAAAGGTTTTTAAGGAGGTCAGCCTTTCTGTTAAAGAGTAAAATCCTTTTTTAAACATAAAAAGCTCCACAAAGTTGCTATCGCTAAAGCCACCAGACTCCATGTAAATAAACAGTCATTTTAGCATCGTAAAATAACCTTCATTCAAAGTCGACAGAAACAAAAACTCTAAAAATTTCAAAAAACTATGAAAAGCCGTTTTGAGTCGTCTTTCAACTTTTTGAATAATGATTGAAATATACGCGTAATTTACTGATTAACATGTATAAATAGTTTGGCTCTATAGATGCTGAATGAGCGGTTTATTTAATGAAGTCTGGTGGGTTTTGGTGATAGCTCGGTAGATGAGCTTGGAGCTGTTTGGGTTAAAACAAAGATGATTTTACTCTTTTAGCAACCTGTAGCGATCCTTTCCATAATGTTGGCGGACAGAATAATAATCTGAGCCTGTCAGTGGTAACAACAGAACGTTTAGGTGACAAACTGACGATGCCCATTTGCCCCACAGGGTTACAGCGGAGCCCGGTTAGCGGCCGCTGATCGCAGTGTTCTCACTCAATACAGAACCAGTTTCAAAGATTGTTGTACACATCAGTCTCTTGACACAAAAAAATGGAAAATAGGGTCCAAGTTGGGAAAAAAACTAAGTTACCCTTTAAGTGTATAAATAAGTGAGTTTTTGCTTAAAATGTCAGTGTTTACAGTATGTGTGTATTCGTTTCCAGGGCGATAGTGGACCCCCTGGCCCTGTGGGACCTCCAGTGCGTACCATGTTTTCAATTACCACATTTTGAGTGTTTTGCTGATAAAACATAGGCTAAATGATTATGTATAATAAACTTAAAGAGTTTTTTTTTTTTTCCTCCAGGGTCCTGCTGGTCCCCCCGGCCATAAGGGAGAGATTGGGTTTCCAGGTAGACCGGTAAGTAGATTTCCTAATGGAGTCTCCATTTAAAAATGGTGCAAACACGTCCACACTACCACTAAAGTAAGATATGTTTCATTTACACACATAAGGCCTTTAATCTTGTTCATATTTATGTCAAAATGACAAAAGTTATCTATCCATCCTTCTCTTTAAAATCTTAATCCATCTATCATCCATCCATCTATTATTTATCTATCATCCATCCATCTATTATCTATCATCCATCCATCATCTATCCATCCATCCATCTGTCTGTTGTGTTGTACCGTAGGGTCGACCCGGGCTGAACGGCGCCAGAGGAGAGAAGGGAGACTCAGGTTCAGCATCTGGTTTCCCTGTGAGTATCTCACACGTTTAATGTTCACATTTTTCCATGTTTCCTGTAACAGTTACTACATAATTGTCTAATTGCAGTATTTTTTTACATTTTCTTTGTTCTACTGCAGATAATTACTAACACTAGCTACAGTGCTCAGGTTGTTGTTGATTTTGTTTGGCTATGACAAATTTTAATTACATAAGTTGTATATTGGTCCAACCATTGAGCTAAAGCTATGCTTTTTGTTCTGTTGGCACTTGTCTCTAGACACGTGTATAGCAACAAAAAGGACAAGGGGTGGGGGGGTCCACAAGACGTCACGTCTTGTAGTTGTCACAACTATTTTGACACTTAGTTTTGCCAACAGTGATAACCAGTGTTCATGATCAATTAACATTGTTTTTCAGAGGTGAGGAAACATCGCCATTGTGGGTTTCTGATTCCTAATTCATACGCTGTCATCTTCTTAATCTGGAAAGCACTTTGTGCTTAATGCTTGAAAAGTGCTATATCAATTATCTGATTTATTATTAGTCTTGTTTGCTCTTCAGCTCTATGATCACGCCATCGACATGCATTAACCAATATGTGTTGCTTTGTGCCAGGGTCTTCCAGGTCCACCGGGTCCCCCTGGACCTCCTGGACCCTTTGTTCCCAGCGACAGGCTCGGAGTGAGTCCAGACACACAAACATCCAGGGCTTCATCAGTTGGGTGTCATATTCAGTTAGGAAGTTTTGGGAAAGATATGAATCATTTATTAATAGGTTTCTTATCTTATGCCTGTCCAGTTACATCTTTGGTGCGTAACTGATATTTGATATCAACGAACGTCTGTTACATACAGGCTGTTGCCAAATGAGTTGCTTCAAAGCTAATTAAGATTTTTTTGATGCTCACATTGATTTTTATATTCATTTGGCTAAATTGCTGTCATTATGTGTTTAGCCACATAATGGCTAAAATGTTACTACTTCTGGATGATAATCCTTGTTATTCTTATTTCAGGGATTGGATGATTACTCCAGATATTTCCAAGGTAAATTCACTCCATAGTATGTTTTATTAGAAGGAGAAGACAAATATACAGAAAATATGAAAACACAAACACACAGCACTCCCAACGCCTAACTACTCCAACACCAACTGACCCCCCCCCATAAAAAAGTTAGCATACATCCCACATTTACAGTATGTGCACAAACAGGTGCCAATACATTCAGGTAGAGAAAAGTAAGAAACTATGAGAAATCAACAAGAATCGTGTCATGTCAAGTTAGAAGAAAGAGTGCCAAGAGTGAGAGGAATAGTTTGACACATATTTGTTTTCTAACAGAGAGTTAGATGAGACTATTAATTCAAATATGAAGTTGGAGCCAGCAAACGCTTAGCTTAGCATAAAGACTGGAAATGGGGGTTAACAGCTAGCCTGGCTCTGCCAGAGCAGGGGAATGAGAGGGGGGAAATGTCAGAGCAGGGGGAATGAGAGGGGGAAAACGCAGAGCAGGGGAATGAGGGGGGGGGGGGAACACCAGAGCAGGGGGAATGAGAGGGGGGGGAAACGCCCAGAGCAGGGGGAATGAGAGGGGGAAACGCCAGAGCAGGAGGAATGAGAGGGGGGGGGAAATGCCAGAGCAGGAGGAATGAGAGGGGGAAACGTAGCGATGTGTAAATGTAGCCTTTGTCTCAAAGTCGATAAATCTGCCAGATTCAGCTTTGAGTGTCACGTCGTGCGTTTTCCACTGAAGACAAGTCACATCATCCTCAAGCTCGGCGACGTCCTTCCCTTCTTTCTTTCTCTTTCACAAAACTGCCGATTTCACTTAACCACGTCTTCCAAACATACTTCTGTGTTCTTACAAGCCGTCTTTTTGGTTTGGCGCAAAACTAGGCGGGCCAAACTCTATTGAGAACCTGAACTGATGTGTGAGGTGCTGGATTTGGCCCACAGGCCTTGGAGTTTGTCACATGAACTATTTCTTTTTAAAAGTTTTAACAATTTCCCTCAGTACAAATAAAGTCTTATTCTATCTTAATGTGATACATTGTTGCTGTGCCTCTTGTTTATAGCTGTTAAAGGAGAGAAAGGTGATCGTGGACTACCAGGGACACTTGAAATCCAAGGTAGAACCACTTCGTCTGTGCACATGTTGAAGAAGCTGAAAAATAACAGTTTCATGTTTTCAGCGTGTAAAAACTAGACATTTTGTTTCTGATCCAGGCGCGGGGGGGTCCATTGACATTTACACATTACGGGTAAGCCTCAACTCATTATAGTTATACTAGTAGCATTAGTATGATTTTTGTTCAAATGTCTGGGATGTTTCTTCATTGTGTCCAGAACGAGTTGAAAGGTGAAACGGGCAGCCCAGGCTACAAAGGAGAGAAAGGAGAACCAGGTGGAGGATATTACGACCCCCGCTACGGAGGGAGCGGAGTCGGAGCCCCAGGAGCGCCTGGGCCTCCTGTAAGATCTCACTAACCATGTTTCCATCCACACGGTTTTCAAATACATCGAAGTTTGTTCTCATCGCATCCGGCTTATGCGATAGACGCCGATGGAAACAGAACTTACCGAATAAATAATGAACTGCCATTACGTCGTAGGTCATTTAACGGCTGCAACCCGCCACAAAAACAAGAAGTAGTTTGAGGTTATTTCCTTCTTTTTTTCAGCCGCGGCAGGTGTCAACAAAGACATACAGTGGACAAACGAGGAGACGACAGACTTTAAATTTCTGAGTGAAATATATGCCATAAGAAATGCTATAATGTATCTGCATCACCATAGAAATATTTTGTTATTATATCAGCTGGCAAATAAGCTCTATTACAACTTGTGCAACAATAATCATTTGTAGGTAGACGACGCAATCCATTTTAGCGAAGAGTCTTTGTTAAATGTTAGCTTGAATGTTGTGCAGTGAATGGAAACCTCTGAAAAATGTGGATGGAAACATTGTCAAAAACATAAAGCTTTACGGAGTCAGTTTAGAGTCAAAGAAATCCAAATCTTTCTGTCCTTGTCCCACCAGGGCCCAAGAGGCGACTCAGTCGTTGGCCCACCCGGCCCCCAGGGACCACCTGGTCAACCAGGGAGAGGCTACGATGGGCAACCTGGGCCACCGGGGCCGCCTGGACCCCCAGGACCATCCTTACCTGGAAGTTACAGGGGCACACAGAGTGAGTTATAATCATAAACACATGCATATATTCAAGATTATGTCTGATTTCAGTGATGTGACCGTCTTTTGAATGACAGCTATCAATATTCCCGGACCACCGGGACCACCTGGGGTGCCTGGACTACCAGGACAGTCATCAGGGGTGAGAAAACTTGTTCCCCGTCAGATTTGTCTGCTTTATTTTGTCATTATCCAACAACATTTTAAAGTATGGGGTGGCATACAGCATAGAAAATCTACTTAGAAATAAAGAATACAAATGCCACTGTCATTGTACAGGACAACAGGAGCCCCCCCCCCCGGCTTGGTTTACTTTGAGTGTTTTTGTGTGTGTAGGTGACGGTGTTTAAGTCGTATGACATCATGAGATCCAGTGCTAGGAGACAACCTGAGGGCTCTCTGGTGTACATCATTGAGCAAACAGATCTCTACCTACGGGTCCGAGGTGGGATTCGTCAAGTCCAGGTGAAATACTCAGCAATGTTATGATGAGAAATGACAAGGTAAAAATGGTTCCATGTGTATTAATTGTTGTCTCCTTTTATTCAGCTTGGCAACTACATATCTCTATCCAGTGATGATGTGAGTGTTATTTTCCTTTTTTCCCTTCTTCCACTCAATACACATTGGAAAATAGGTCCAGGTTAAAAAAGAAACATTTCCCTTAAGACCATTCAGTGCTCCCTGTTTTACAACATATCTCTGCACATTATTTTCAGGGTAATGAGGTTGCAGCTGTGGAGCCCCCACCGGTCGTACCCTACTCCCCAGACCGCCACTCCAACACCGACACCTCCGCCCACGGCTCCCAAAGGCCCCCTGACAGTCCGGTTCACCCGGGCTCTGGGGACCAGTCCCACCTGGACCCTCGATACCCAAACCAACCTGATCCCCGATACCAACCTGACACGCGGTACCAGCCCGATCCTCGGTTCCCACCACCCACAGATCCCAGGTTTCCGAGCTACTCCGAACGGATAAATCAACCAGACGGTAGGTATTCTGTCCACACGGCCCAGGAACACCCTGCGTACCCGGACACTCGCTACCCGGTCACCCCTCAGCGAAGACCACCACCTCCCGTGGCCCAGACTCCAGTCCACCATCACACCTCAGGTCCTGGGGTAAGAGAGGCCACTTCTCCTTCTTCTGTTGTGATTAACCATTTTTATTTTATTTTTTAACAACATACAAAATATTCAACTTGCAACCTGAACACAACCCCCCACCTTCCGTCGTCACCACCCAGTCAGACAAAAATCAAGAAAAGAACAGACCATTCAACAAAAAAGTCTGAAGAGACAATACACATGTTTAAATGACAACACCATAAGCCAATCATACACAAAGCTTCTTAGGATCCCTCCAGAAAGTTCAGGTACTTTTCTCATTTTCTAGTATAGACATCCAATCTGCAACATCTCACAAGCCCACTCCTGGATTGAAGGTGGCCCCCATTCATCCTCTCAAAGTAATGTGTCTGGCTATCATTAAACCAGTCTGGACCCAGCTTCTTAAGTGCTTATCCGTCCCTGTTAGAATTGACCCCCCTCCCAGAACAAATAATTTCAGGCTGACTGAATCCTGGGTCCCTGCAATCAGATATACGGTATCATGTATCCCGGTCCAAAACCCCTAGACCTTATCACAGGACATGAAGTAATTGGCCGTCCTCTGTCTTACTTTTCCAGAGAGACCACTTCTAAACCATCACACTAAGATCTCTGCTCTTGAGTTTTATTTTAAAATTTTAACACAGAGCCTGTTGGTGTTTCCCCAGCTCCACCTGATCGCGCTGAACGTCCCTCAGACGGGCGGGATGCGGGGCATCCGCGGCGCAGACTACCAGTGCTTCACTCAGGCCCAGGCCATCGGGATGAAGGGAACCTTCCGGGCCTTCCTGTCCGCCAAACTCCAGGATCTCCACAGCATCGTCCGCAGGGCCGACAGGGACCGTTTTCCAATAGTCAACCTGAAGGTAGCCGACAGAGGTTTTTTAAGCCATTTAAAGGGACAGTTTGGCTTTTCTTGCAAAGAGTCTGAGTAACAAAAGATCTCAAGTAGCCAGTTAGCACAAATATCTGAACCGATACTTTTTGATAAAGTTAAAAAAAAGGAGGGCCACAGCAGCGTTGCCACAACGGACCGAATGGCTTCGCTCGCATCTTTCTCAGCCGCCATCACGGAACTACAAGTCAAACTACTGCCCGAGCACTACGTCATCGTTCTCAGCCGCTCCTTCTGTTCTCTGATTGGACCGGTAAAGTTTGGCAAGAGAAAACCCAGACGTAGTACCTAAGTACGTAGGAGGGCGGAGCCAGGCTAGTGAAAAGAGACAGGCAGAACAGAGCATGTTAAAAGTAGTGTCCTCCAGCTCCATCACATCAGGAGCAGTCGGTAGTTTAGCTATCCAAGAATAGGGGGTTAGAGTCGGGGTTGGGTTCTGAACCCCTGTGCTAATACGCCACTGGTGCCTAAAGACCAGCGGCTACTGATCTTTGTACCGATGGTGTCGTCTCTCCTTTGTCAGGACGAGGTACTGTTCGACAGCTGGGAAGCCATCTTCAACGGTGGCAGGATGAAGGACAACGTGCCGATCTACTCCTTTGATGGCAAAGACGTTCTCAGGGACAACACATGGTGAGCCAGCTGACATTTATAATATTATAGTTGGAAACTTTGTGACTGACGACAAGGATTGGGCATCGAGACCCGGTTCCAACTTGGAATTGTTTGAAAAAATTACAATTCCAATGGAATCTATTTTTTAATGGAACCGTTTGGATGAAAGTTGGTTCCGAATCCGATCGTTTCCAAATTTCAGTTTTGTTTCCGTAGCGGCCCCCTGGCAGCAGGCGCTCGTTTTGTTGCAGCCATGGAGCCCAGTAAGCGGCATTCTAGTGTGGCTTTATCTTTTAATGATTAATTTTTGGGCATGTTGGGCCTTTATGAGACAGGAAAGGGGAGAGAGGGGGGAGTGGACCCCTGCGTCTAATCAATTCAAAACGAGTTATCTAAGGACACTTTACAGATAGAGTAGGTCTGGACCACACTCTGTAATTTACAAAGACCAAATAATAGTAGCATGACGTGGCAGGGAATCAGAATTATTTAATCAAAAACAATGCCCAACCCTACTAAAAAACTACAGTATGCGTTAAAACTATTCATGCCGCTCTTCCTGTCCCCCCCCCAGGCCAGATAAGATGACGTGGCACGGGTCGACCGGCGGCGGGCAGGCGCATGCTGACAGCTACTGCGAGATGTGGCGCGTGGGCGAGCGGGCGCTGAGCGGCATGGCGTCGTCGCTGCAGAGCGGCAGCCTGCTCCAGCAGAGCTCCAGCAGCTGCTCCAACTCCTACGTCGTGCTGTGCATCGAGAACAGCTACGTGGACCACGCCAAGAGATAGAGACACACACACACACACGCTTTTCCATCTATTGTAAATAAGGTTTTTTTTCTTAGAATAATTTGTTTGTTTGTTAGCCTCTCCTATAGCGAATGGTGCTACACGGGATTATACCATGTTAGGGCTGCACGATTGAGATCACAATTATTTGTTCATTTTAACCAACATTTATTTACTGTAACATAGGCTATTTATAACTGCTTTCACATCCATATTTTGCTACATACGTTGAAGATGTATGCCCGTTATCTACCAAACGAAATATCAACGAGGATTTTTGTAACTCATTACAGTGCAACTTACATGTCTGCGCTGCAATAACGTTACCTGCTGTGCAACGTGTTAACTGGATTAACGAGGCTAAAATGCAAAAACAAAAAAATAACTATGTCAGAGGCATGGACCGCCGCAGGGGAGATCCAAACAAGGGCACGGCTTTCCAGAAGAAATAGGTCATCTAAATAAACAAAACCCGGAGCATTCTACAAACGTGATGACGCATTTAAAATAGCTTGATCACGCAAATTCAGTTAATTGTGCAGTCCTCCATTGTCTGCATGACAATCCCATTTTGCTGGAAAGTCGCAACAAATCTCTCCGCCGTGTCATGTTGTAAACTCAGATGCATTCTGATTGGCTGTCAGTGTTTCTGTCGTTCAAATGTCGTTGCCGTTATAGTTGCGGTGTGGACTCTGCCGTCCACTTGAGTTCTAGCGATTTTTGAAAACTATTTGTTTATAGTCGTTGTTTGTGTGGACGGCCCGTAACACCCGCCAGCAGAGTTGTTGTTTGGGACTAATCAGCTAATAGTCGCTACAGATATTAAGTTAGCATGCTTGGTGCTAGCTGGTAAAGTGTTGGGATTTAGAAACAATGACTACGTTTACATGCACTTAACATTCTGTAATTTGCCCTTATTCCAACTAAATTTGTATGACTAATAAAGTTAATCTTTCACTAAATATTAAGCGAGAACGCTGTGAACCCTCTGTGACAAATATGCATCGTCAACTTCTGTTTTTGCTGCTGACACACATTATGGGAAGGGTCCTTCAACCGAACCAAAACGGCTTTTCATACTTCTAAATAGTTTGTCGACTTTGAATGAAGCGCATATTATGTTTCAAATTTCTGTTTGGTGCAGTGAGCAAACGCAATTTCTCGGATGTTTAAAAAAGGATCTTCCTCTTTAACAGAAAGGTCGACCTCCTTAGAAATCCATCCCATAATGCTGTCTGCCACGTAGAACATTAATCTGAGCCCGTCAGCGGCAAAGCAAACACCTGTGGACGTAAACTGAAGCCTGATGACTTGTGTTGTTAGCACGTAGAAATAATGTCTGTCCTGCCTAGGAAGTCTTTTTCTCATCTTCCTGCATGTAACCAAAAAACTCCTTAACATTCCAAATGTACAACTTCAGTACCTGTAAAGCAGTGTTGTGTATGAAATGTGTTTTTTTTTTTAAAACTTGTTTTACTTTACACTGATGTAATCTGTAACCTACGGCACTTAACTTTTTTTTCTACTTTCGTACATGTTTTCAAATCGTATTTTTAGCAGTAACAAAGGAATATTTATTTTGTATAAACCGTGCATTTTCTAGAATGTATGATATGAATGCTTTCACAAAGAATAACATTTCCACATCAGATATGCGTAATGCTTGTTGATGTTCCGTTCCCCTCAACATGTTTGTGGGTAAGCGAACCCATTTCTGTACAGATGTCTGGATAGGATTCTGTAAGTCTGTGTCTATGCACTGTAGCTGAAACGGAGGATTAGGGACATTTCATGTGCCGTAACAAATGCAGTATGATTTGTATTATCTGTTTATCGCCTTGTGTGAGCTCCATTTTTGAAATGTTGCATCTCCTTGAATAAACCTGTGTGGAACCTTGTCAGCTGATGCTGTGGTGCCTGTTTTAAGCTATTGCTATGACTGGTTTCTACATGGGCTGGCTTGTGGCCCGGAGGTAAAATGGTGGGTAGATCAATCCCAGGTCAGGCGGCCACATGTCAAAGTGTCCCTGGACCTTTTTGTTGGACATACTATACTATGAGTTTTCAACAGATTATACTATGACTTTTTTATGACTTGTTTTCACATACTATACTATGATTTTTTTTTTGGCATACCTCTGACTTTGACAGAATATACTATGACTTTTTTTATGACTTGTTTTGACATTCTATGCAATGATTTTGTTGGACATACTATACTATGCCTTTTTTATTTTTTCCGACACACTATACTATATTTTTTTTGGGACATACTATGACTTTTTTTTACTATACTAAGATTTTTTTTCCGACATACTATAATATTACTTTTTGACAGACTATTTTTTACTTTTTTTTTTACTTTTTTCAACAGACTATATTATTAATTTTATGACATACTATGCTATGACTTTTTTTTTGGGACATACTATACTATGGATTTTTTAGGACTTGTTTTGACATTCTATGCAATGATTTTGTTGGACATACTATACTATGCCTTTTTTACTTTTTCCAACCTACTATACTATGACTTTTTTTATACTTTTTTTGACATACTATACTATGTCACGTGGAACCTCAAATGAAGTTAAACCAACCAAAACTAATAACTTCTGACTTTAACTTGTGACGGAGTATTTTAACAGTGTTGTATTAGTACTTTTACTTAAGTAAATTATCCAGACCAGTAGAGCAGCCACTGAAGTTCTCTTTTCTGTAGCTTTTCACGGTTTAGTTTCACAACACTCCAGAGTCAATTCTCCGGTGTTTCCCATTACTTTACTGACTGTTTATGACATATTATACTATGACTTTTATCGTGTTTTTACAACATGCTATGCATCTGTGTTGCCCCATTAAACATTTTCGTTTTACTTTGAGCTGGAGGAGGGATCTCTGAGGAGCTATGATCGAGGATGGAGGCGTGATCTCTGAGGAGCTATGAGCGAGGATGGAGGAGGGATCTCTGAGGAGCTATGAGCGAGGATGGAGGAGGGATCTCTGAGGAGCTATGAGCGAGGATGGAGGAGGGATCTCTGAGGAGCTATGAGCGAGGATGGAGGAGGGATCTATGAGGAGCTATGAGCGAGGATGGAGGAAGGATCTCTGAGGAGCTATGAGCGAGGATGGAGGAAGGATCTATGAGGAGCTATGAGCGAGGATGGAGGAGGGATCAATGAGGAGCTATGAGCGAGGATGGAGGAGGGATCTATGAGGCGCTATGAGCGAGAATACAGGCAGCAACCTTTTTTCAACATTCCGACACACTATACTATGCCTAATTTAATTTGCACGTCAATTTTAGTTTTTTCACACAGAAAGCAAATATTATGCGCCAATAAAGCAACGTAACTATTGTCTGAAACAAGGTTGATTTCCCTGAGCTTTTGCAACGCAAATAAAGACGTGTCGAAAAACATTCATTCAAAAATCATAATATAGTATGCTGAAAAAAGTTATAGTAATATAGTAAAAAAGTAATAAAAACCCAAATACTGATCAGTCGAACGCAAAGGCCACCGGGGCTAAGACTCAAGCCTCAAATGATTGGCAGCTTGGGGCTTAAACAGTGGCTTCAGAAGGTTTACACCCCCAGGATAAGGTTGATTAAAAAGAGGAATAACAAACCACCGTTTGTAAATTGATCTTAATGCCTTAATAAAAAAAAAAAAAGGAATATCCAAACTTTTTAGGACACCAATTTTCGTTGTGAATGAATAATGTATTGTAAATAAATAAACGTTCTTCCTTAAAATACAGGGGGCGTAAGTATACACCCCCCTTTGTTAAATTCCCATAGAAGCAGGCAGATGTTTATAACTAAAGGCCAGTTATTTCATGGATCAGGATACTATTCCCTTGGCCTGTGGAATTGAAATAACCCCCATCATCACATACCCTTCACCATACCTAGAGGCTGGCATGGGAAACTTTCCATAAGATTATCTCTCAATGCAAATCAAACACCATTACGATACATTAGTCATTCACAAGGAAAATTGGTGTCCTTAAAG
>NC_045756.1:7988419-7990677 GCF_008692095.1 Etheostoma spectabile
TGCATTAACAGACGCAATGTACACAAATGTAAACTATTGTTGTTGCTGTGGGACAAAGTGAGACAAGCCTCTAATGAAATGCCACATATGTAGATGTTATGTTTATACATCCCATTTAAATCAATATTTTCACGTGAAATTATTGATTTATTTGGTAAGTAGCCTTGTAATGAGCGGGATAACGTAGAGCAAGGTGAATGCGTTGGTCCATTTCTTTCACTGTCTATGGGCGAATATGTCCTGGTCACCCTTTTCAGGGTCGTATTCGCTAGAACAACCGCCTCGCCGTATGGCTCTCATTTACTGACTGGCTCGCGTATGTGTATGTATAAAGTATAAGTATAGTACGTCTAAAAAAGTCTTAATTTTAAGGGAATTTTAAAACAACAAAAACAACAGAACAGTCAATTAAATATCAGACTGTTTGGCTTTGGGCGATACAACACCGGGTTGAAGACCATGGGCGCCGTAGTCCAAAAAAGTAATAGTATAGTATATTGAAAAAGTCACAGTATAATATCCATCTTCAGCCGCTTATCCGGTATCTTCAAAAACAAATCCTTGTGTATTATGTTGAAAAAAGTCATAGTATAATATGTCAAAAACAAGTAATAAGAATGTGGAAAAAGTCATAGTATAGTATGTTGAAAAAGCCATAGTCAAGGGGCTTTTTTCAACACACGTACTATTGCTTTTTTATGACTTTTGCAACATACTTAATGACTTTTCACAACTTTATTGGAACTCCGACATCACATATCCGATTCACAAGCTGCGTTTAATTTTTAGGTTTAACGGTTAAAACGAAACACTCAAATCCGCTCTAAAACACACACACACAGGCGTAAGATCAGACGGCTCGCGGTGTGTGTTGCTCGTCTGTAAAGCAGAGGGTTGGGAGTTCAATCCTGACAGGGTAGAATTTTAGGGTCTAACAAAATGAAGTGGAAATTAAGACAGTTAAAGTGAAAAAACTCAAATCTGAGCTAAAATATCTGAAAGTGTGTCAGGGTTGTGGGTTCAATGAGGTGTGCAGACTTTTAAAGTCTTTTAAACTAACAAAATTGAAGTGAAAATGAAGATTTCAAACACGCAAAAAACAGTCAGGACAGGAGCAGACAGGTTGGCTTAGAGTGATGCAATGCTGGTTGGAAGAACGCAGGGTGGGGGGTTCAAGCCTCATGAGGTGTCTGCGGACTTTTAACTTCTAAATTAAAGTAAAATTGACCTGAGAATGTCAAAAACACCAGGAGAACCCTAGCTGGAGTAGCAGCGTTAGTGTAGAGGTTATTGGCGAGTAACGGCACGCTGCAGGTGCAGGGTTCAAGACCGTTGTAGATGCAATGCTGGTTGGAAGAACGCAGGGATTCAATTCTCAGGTGTCTGAGAACTTTTAAGTTCTAAATTAATGTGAAATTGACCTGAGAATGTTAAAAACGCCAGGAGAACCATTGCTGGGGTAGCAGCGTTAGTGTAGAGGTTATTGGCGAGTAACGGCACGATGCAGGTGCAGGGTTCAAGACCGGGTTACAGCCAGGACATTAGACAGATAGATAAAGAGAGGGTTTTGGGAAAGTACATAGAAAAGTGTAAATATATATATATAGGATAAAGAATATGATAGAGGAAGAAATTATCAGAAAGACAGGAGATGGTGAGAGATCAGGCAGTGTGGTGAGAGATAGGAGTTAAGAGGAGGTGTTCTATGTGAAAGATCAGTCAATGTGGGGTGGAGGGAGAGCTACATGAGGTGGTGTGACAGGAGCTCTCCAGGAGGGGAAGGACAATCCAGGGACTGATAAGACAGGTCAGGAATCAGGGAGGGGGGGGAAAGTAAGTTCATTAGATGTTTCCTATGTTGGGGGAGACAAAAAGTTTTAAACTCCCTCCTAATTTCACTACCTGTTACTCTCTCCACCCTCCTCCTGAGCTCTGCTTCCCACACCCACCCACACACAATGCTCATCTTCTCTCACCCTGCTTTTTCCTCCTCTCATTAAGCTGCCCACCCCCCTGCTCACTCCTTCCTCTATACACACCCCAACCACCTCCTCCTCCTCTCACTATGTCCTGCCTCCCCCTATACTCTCCACCAGTTGTCTTTCTGATCACACCTTCCTCTATCTCCTTTTCTATATATGACAGTTACTTCTACTTTTCCAAAACCCCCTCTCCTATCTCCACCTCTGAACTACTTCTACCTTTCCTATCTGTCTAATGTCCTGGCTGTAACCCGGTCTTGAACCCTGCACCTGCAG
>NC_045756.1:7990687-7990929 GCF_008692095.1 Etheostoma spectabile
GTTACTCGCCAATAACCTCTACACTAACGCTGCTACTCCAGCTAGGGTTCTCCTGGTGTTTTTGACATTCTCAGGTCAATTTTACTTTAATTTAGAAGTTAAAAGTCCGCAGACACCTCATGAGGATTGAACCCCCCACCCTGCGTTCTTCCAAACAGCATTGCATCACTCTAAGCCAAGCTGTCTGCTCCTGTCCTGACTGTTTTTTGCGTGTTTGAAATCTTCATTTTCACTTCAATTTT
>NC_045756.1:7990939-8005164 GCF_008692095.1 Etheostoma spectabile
ACAGACGAGCAACACACACCGCGAGCCGTCTGATCTTACGCCTGTGTGTGTGTTTTAGAGCGGATTTGAGTGTTTCGTATAAACCGTTAAACCTAAAAATTGAACCCAGCTTGTGAGTCAGCCTACTGCATATGTGATGTGGTGTCGGAATTTCAACAAGGTTGTGGAATAAAAGTAATAGTTAAGTATGTTGCAAAAGTCATAAAAAAGCAATAGTACGTGTGTCGAAAAAAGCCACTAAACTATGACATTTTATACTATCATAACTTTTTTCCACATACTATACCATGACCTTTTATTGACTTTTAATGATTTTTTACGTTTTATAACTTTGACATATTTTACTATGACTTTTAATGATTTTTTACACATACTATACAACAACTTTTGTAAAACAAATTCCAACAGTACATACTGTATGATTTTTTAAATTTTTTTTTTGACATACTATGACTTTTTTCAACATACTATACAATTACTTTTTTATAACTTTGACATATTTTACTATGACTTAATGATTTTTCCCACATACTATAACCCCTGTATACATTTTCCCAACAGTAAATACTCTATGATCTCTCTTCTATGATTTTTTTACTTTTTCCAACATACTATGATTTCTTTAGACATACTATACTATGATGTTTTTGGTAATACTATACTATGACTTTTTATAACTTGTTTTGACAAACTATACTATGACTTTATCACTTTTTCGACATATTATACTATGACTTTTTTATCACTTTTTCGACATACTGTACTATACTATGACTTTTTTCAACATACTATGACATTTTTTACCTTTTTTGACATTCTATACTATGTTTTTTACTTTTTTTAACATGCTATATTATGACTTTTGGATGACTTGTTTTGACATACCATGAATTTTTGGACATACTATACTATGATTTTTTTATGACTTTTTTTTACTTTTTCCGACATACTATACTATGACTTTGACAGAATATACTATGACTTTTTTTTTTACTTTTTCTACAGTCTATACACTGCGTGTTAAACTTGTATTCCTGAGGATTTATTGTATTGTAACAAATTGCTCTCAGTCAATCAGAAATGTAAATAAACCTCAAATTTAAACATTTAACAAAGGAAAAGTGAGTTTTGGCTTCCTCAGGAGAATATATATATATATATATATATATATATATATATATATGCAGAATGATTAGGCAACCAAATGAATAACAAAAATGTTCCCATCTTGCTTATTTTAATTTCTTAGAGTAAGAATAAAACTCAAAATGAACACATAAACACTTCCGATATTTCAAGAAATATTCAGTGACCGATATAGCCACCCACCGTTTCTTGATCTGTTGATGTTGTAGATGTTAACAACTTTTAGTGCAGCAGCAACCGAAGCCTCCCAAATGCTGTTCAAACAGGTGTAATGTCTTCCCTCAGTGTAAATCTCACATTTAACAAGGACCCACAAGGTCTCAATGGGGTTTAGGTCAGGTGTCATTATTCTGCCACGCAGTTGAGTACGTGGATGCATAAAAAAAATTGCCTTCTTGAAGGATATACACATTTTTCCTGTCCCACTGCTTGAAGAAAGTATCTCCTAAAACCTGGCAGTAGTTTTGGGAGTTGATTTTTCATCTTTAACCCAAAAAGGTCCAACCTGCTCATCCTTATTAATAGCAATCCATACCAGTACCAGACCTTCACCTTGCTGGTGCCTGACTCAAACTGGAGCTCTGTGCCCATTACAGATCCCTGGCTGGATCTCTAATGGCGGTTGTGTTTCAGCCTTTCTTACACCTTGTCCTTCTGGACTCTCCAGGTCGGTTGCATTTCTGGAATATGGCGGCACTGGAGGTTATTGGGTTCCTGGTAACTTCATGTTTAATTCTCTAATTAAGTCTCTGTCTCTTGATATAGGGTGTTGATTACCTTAGGCCACACCCTCCCTCATTAAATAAACACACATAACCTGATAATGCTTAAATCAAATTAGCGTTTATGTTTATATAACTTGGAATTGGATAATATGCCTGAAAATGACGATAAGGTCAAAATACTCATTTTACCTAATAATTGTGCACACAGTGTACTATGATTTTTTATGACTATACTATCACTTTTTTTTTATAACTTTTTCCAACATACTATACTGTGATTTTTTTGGACAGACTATAATATGACTTTTTTTTAAACTTTTTCCGACATACTATACTGTGACTTTTTTTTTTTTACTTTTTCAGACATACTATACTATGACTTTTTTTATGACTTGTTTTGGCATACTATGATTTTTTGGAGCAAGTTATTTTACTTTTTCAGACATACTATACTATGGCTTCTCGACATACTATACTATGACTTCTTTTTCAAGCTTTTTGGAGATATTATACTATTTTTACTGTCTTTTTTTATCACTTTTTCTGACATACAATGCTAAGACTTTTCGACAGAATATACTATGACTTTTTTGGGGACATACTATACTATGACTTCTTTTACTTTTTACAACATACTATACTATGACTTCTTTCAACATACAATGACTTTTTTTTGACATACTATACTATGACTATCACTTTTTCTGACATACTATATTATTGTTTTTTTATGATTTGTTTTGACATACTATATTATTACTTTTTTGACATATTATACTATGACTTTTTTTATCACTTTTTCCGACATACTATGTCTTTTTTATGACTTATTTTGACATACTATACTATGATTGTTTTGGACATACTATGACTTTAACTTTTTTCAACATATTGTGAATTTTTTTTTTTTTTTTACAGCCAGCCAGCCTCAAGAAATAGAAATAAAGTGGAGCAGGCCTACACATAGTGTACCTGAACATTATACTCAAATACAGTACCAAAGTATTTGTACATTATTACATTACAACCCTACAGAGACTGGAGCAGTGCATTGGATAGCTACCTGATTCCGGCAGCTTCTTTTTCACCTGGAAGATGTTCAGTGCTTGCGGCATCCTGCAGACAGGAGGCGTCGCGGCCAGCAGTTTGTAGTTCAGGCCAATCACAAGCGAGCAGAACGGGCTGACGTCCACAAAGTCGCAGCAGAGGACGTTGACCCCGCCAGGCTGCCGTCCCGGCTGCTGCTCGCCCACCCAGCCCAGCAGAAGGGATAGAGCCCTTGCCGTCATCTTCCTCATGTCCTGCAGGGGATGACGGAGGACGTACGCAGCGTCTTCTGTCAGGTTCAGACCGCTGACGTAAAAACCAGCTGGAAAAACAAACCATCAGGAAACCAAATCAGTTTAAAACAGGGGGGTCGAACGCAACTTCACTAAGGGCCACACTGGAAAAGAGAATCACATCAAGGGCCAGACATGGAGTTTATCGACGTGCTTTTAAATTTAATCAAAAGAGTCAAATATCTTGGACTGTAATGTTGCATGGCTCATACACAGTCTTCTCACATACAGCCCAAAAAAGTCAACAAAAACTAGATTACTAGATACTAGATTCTGGATGGAAAGTTTACTTTTTAAAAGTTGCCAAATGTTCCATTGGCCAGACAAAGTGATCTGTGTGTTTGGTCGATGTGAACTGAGCTATCACTGCAGCACGTCCACTCGGAAATACAACTTGATGGCCAAGAACAAAAATGATGCCAATCCCCCCCCAACATGTGTGTTGTTTGTTTTAACATTAAAACATGATGTATAAATATGTCAATTATTTTAATAGCTTAGTGTTCAGCACTACCTGATTCTTCTACCGTTTTTTTGACCAAAGGACCCTTTGGTCAAAAAAACGGTAGAAGAATCATTTCAACTGGACTTGTAGGCCGTTATATTGTTGGATTGTTTAAAATCTTATTTTGTAAAGTAACTAAAGCTGTCAGATGAATGTAGTGGAGTAAAAAGTACAATATTTCTTTCTGAAATGTAGAAGAGTAGAAGTAGAAAGCGGCATGAAAAATTAGGACTCAAGTAAAGTACCTAAACATTTGGACTTAAAGGTGCAATAAACAGCATTTAAAATTGTGACTGTAGTCCAAATGCTAAATCCTGGAGAGAGTCTTATCCCCGTCCCCCCGTCCCCCCGTCCCCAGACTCGTGTCTGTCACTTGTTCACAGAGTTTGCCAGGTTGAGAACGCAGCATCCTACAGTTAACTAGTCTCAGACATTACAAGTTAACTTAACCCTTCTGTTGTCCTCAATTTCTTTTACCAGAACTATGGCAAAAGAACGTTGAAAAAGGTGACAAATTTTGAAAAAAAAAACTACAAAAATGTCAAAAAAGTGACAAAAAAATTGGACTAAAAGTGACAAAAACGTTGAGAAAAGTGTAGAAAAACAACAAAATGTGGAAATTTCAACTCAGAAAAACACAAAGTTGCAGTCGACGGGAAGACGACACAAGGGTTACAAACATATGATGCGTTATCATAGACTAAGGTAGGCAACATTAGAAGAAGTTAAATTTTAACTTCATCATTTGAATACCTTTCACATATTGATACATGAATATTAATGATCCAGTAACAAGGGCCGTTCTGCACGATGACCTTTTGTACTTTTCAAATATTTTCAGTGCATTTTGTTGCTAATGATTCTATTTTGTAGTCTAATATTGCCGTCTTATTTCAGTAAATGATTTCAATTCTTCATCCACCTGCGTACCTGGTCTTCCTCTGTGCTTCTGGTCCTCCAGGTAGGCAATCACCTTCTCAGGGTCTGCGCAGTCGGCGTACCTGAAGATACAGCACCCCCCATTTCAATTACTTTTTATTAACTTTATTGTCCCACAAGGTGGGGGAATTTGTCTTGGGCAGTTGACCCATGCTGCAGCCATGA
The DNA here is from genome assembly GCF_008692095.1 of Etheostoma spectabile. Classification (NCBI taxonomy): domain Eukaryota; kingdom Metazoa; phylum Chordata; class Actinopteri; order Perciformes; family Percidae; genus Etheostoma; species Etheostoma spectabile. Next base: position 7,995,760 of record NC_045756.1, read on the forward strand.
GAGAAAAAAACACACAAACAACATGTACAACATGATACGGGTACCATACAACTAGTATTGGGTATTGAGAACTGGTTTCAACTTGGAATCGTTTCAAAAGATATTTTGGGAAATTTTTTGTTTGGAATCCGATCATTGGTTGCAAATTTAACATGCTAAGGCTGGGCAATATATTGATATTATATCAACATCCATATATGAGACTAGATTTCATCTTCAATTTTGGATAGAGTAATATGGTAATATGTTTTGAAGGCTTTATTACAGGAAAATGATGTCATTTTCTGAACACACCAGACTGTTCTAGCCTTTTTTGAAAGCAGCACTAGTCTCACTACAATATCGCCACAATATCAACATTGGGGTATTTTGTCAAAAGTATTGTGATATTTGATTTTTTGCCATATCGCCAAGCTCTGTAATATGCCCAGGTATTCTAGCACCAGCAGGCATGTGTTGTGTTGCAGCTTTAGTGTGAACGCCCACCAAAGCAAAGTTGTTGCTGTGAAAAGTTATATGGAAGCCTAAATTAGAAAAAATGTGTTTAATTTTGCAGCTAGCATTGTGTGACAATGATTTTGTTGCATAAGGATACAATGACGTTGTGTTACTTATTTACCAGTAAGGTATTCCAGTCCACAGCTGGGGGTGCTGCAGCACCATCTGCTGGTTGTCATAGGAAACAACGACCTGCTGGCCTCTGGACCAACAGGAACGCAGAGTGGGAATGTCCTGAATGTAAACACAAGTGCACAATAAATATTCCAAATCTTTAAAACTACTTTCTTTTTAATTTACTCAATTGTTAACTCTGATTGCTCTAAGCAGTCCAAAATCTAAATAAAAAAATAAAAATAAAAATAAAAATGGCACAATCCTCTCGTTTGAGAAGCTGGAAGCTAACATGTTGGCTTAAGAAATGATGCAGGTTAACTTCCTGTGATCTACTGAAATGGATTCATGTCAGAATGTCTGGCGTTCTTCTGGCAGAGTTACCTGTGAGGAGCAGAGTTTCTTTCCGAACAGCGTGATGATGTACTCAGCGAGGTGGACGTGGTCTTCGTCGGTCAGCGATTCAAAATGCGAGCAGGAAATGACTACGATCTCTTTCGGATGAGCATCCAACCAGGTAGCCAGTTCATCCAGAGCCTCCTGCAGACGCAGACGCAGACGCACACGCACACACACACACACACACACACACACACACACACACACACAACAGTTGTTTCTCAGTATTCTTTTTCTACGAGATTTCATTTCCCGGATTGTTCAAGTGCCACCTAAGATTCCGCCTGACGTCCATAACCGTCCTCTGTCTCTGTTTTGGCGTTCTAACCTCCGTCCCTGTCCTCTGTCTCTGTGTTGGCGCTCTAACCTCCGAACCCTGTCCTCTGTCTCTGTGTTGGCGCTCTAACCTCCGTCCCTGTCCTTTGTCTCTGTGTTGGCGCTCTAACCTACGTCCCCGTCCTTTGTCTCTGTGTTGGCGCTCTAACCTCTGTCCGTCCTCTGTCTCTGTGCGGCGTTCTAACCTCGGCTGATTTCTGAGGAGTATGGTTAACCTGGTCTCAGATCTCTGCAGGGTAAATCCAGACAGCTACTAGACTATCTGTCCAATCTGAGGACTATGGTTACCGGTCCTCAGATCTCTGCAGGGTAAATCAGACAGCTAGCTAGACTATCTGTCAATCTGAGGACTATGGTTACTGGTCCTCAGATCTCTGCAGGGTAATCCTGACAGCTAGCTAGACTATCTGTCCAATCTGAGGACTATGGTTACCTGGTCCTCAGATCTCTGCAGGGTAAATCCAGACAGCTAGCTAGACTATCTGTCCAATCTGAGTAGTCATCTTTTTCAGCAGTGCGGTGTCATTGTTTCCACTCAGACTTCATCTAAATATACAGAAATGGCACAATAATGAATTCAGTATTTATTTAGTATTGTGAAGTGAACATTTACTTGATTAGACTTAGCTTTAGGGGGCGGCCTCTAGCTCACCCAGTAGAGTGTGCGCCCATAGGCTGAGTCCTTTGCAGCGGCCTGGGTTTAAATCCGACCTGAGGCCCTTTGCTGCGTGTCACCCCCTCTCTCTCCCCCCTTTAATGTCTATCACTATCGAATAAAGGGAAACATTTTTTAGCTTTAGAGCAGTATATTCTCAGCGCTGTGGAGGAAGGTCTGGACATGCGAGACTACTTCTCAGTAGCTGCAGTAACTTAAGTCTTTTCTTGCGGTTGTGTGTCTGTGGTTCAATGTAAATCCCATTTAAACTCTGGACTGAGTGTGTGTACCTTCACAGTCATGAGTGTGTAGATGCCGTGGGCAAAGAATAATTTGCTGTCTCCTGCTGGCTTCCTGGCGATCCGCAGGTCCAAGAAACGGATACCGAGATCACACTGATCTCGGAGGACCGATTGCTACACACACACACACAAAAGAAAGAATAAATAATAATAATTTCCCTGATCCTAACTTGGGGCTCGACTGACAGTTAGGTACATGTGTACCTGTGTGGTGGCCCAGCGGTACACACAGGGTCGGGTCCAGCAGGGGAACAGCCTGTCGATGACTCGGAGGATACAGGGCTGTGATCTCAGGACCGGAGAGGAGACATCCAGACAGAAAGACATGCTGTCATGGCTCCCTGTGGGGAGAGATGGACAGCAGTCAGCAAGGGTGTAACTGTGGGTTCAACATTAAGGGAGAAAAATTATAACCAGGGGTGTTCCCCCCCTCCTCTATGCAATTGCTAGTAGCCAAGGAGGACACGGAGGATTAAAACAACATGAAGGACTCTTCACTCAAGTTTCTGTGTGGAAAAAAACAAAGTTAAGCAGTAAAGATTGAATCTGCTGTATTGTTCAAAACATCAGACGTCTTGGGAAGTTTTTTTTGAGGAATTATGCACATCTAAACAACAAACACATGAGCATTTTCAACTCTTTGACTTCATTCCCCCAGTCAGTTTTCATTAGTGGGAGGGTTGTAACTCCACCACCCCCCCTCCATAAATGGCAGTGAAAAGAAAATTCTTGTTGCCCAAAGTCAATTTTACTGGCCACTCACTACACATATTTGTTTTTTTCTCAGAACAATTGACCGTAAAAAAACATTTGAAATAACATTTGGTGAAATAAACCTCTAAAACTATAAGTAGGCTACTTGGACAAAAGTAGTATTTGGGTGGAATCAACCTTTAAAACGTAAAACTAATACTGTTTGGCTCCTGCAGGGAGAAGCATTAGGGGCTGCCCCCCCCCCAAAGGTCTGATCCTAGAGTCGCCCCCGCGCTGATGCCCGAACCAAACAGGCAATTGGGCTGTTGTATTTACCTGCCCGACATGGCGTTTTAACGTTAGTTGCCCCGGACAACCCTTATTTTTTAACCCTGCCGGTCCAAAATAAAAGCCCAGTTTGCCCGACTTCCCCTCAGTCTCCCAGGTGTTTCGGTTTTACCCGTTGGTTTTAAACGTAGGTTATACCCAGGTTTAACCCGTAGGTTTTACTCAGGTTTTACCCGTAGGTTTTACCAAGGTTTAACCCGTAGGTTTTCCCCGTAGGTTTTACCGGGTATGGCCAGGTTCCACAGCGGGACATCCAGCAGGCGCTCGGGCAGACGCGACATCCAGTCCGGGTTCCCTCCGACCTGGAACGTTACCATTAGCCGCTCTTCGTCTTCCATGTTCCTCACCGTAAACAATTTGCTGTAGTACTTCTTCGCTATTCAACTAACGTCAAACATTTACTGCTTTCATGACGGAAGTTCCAGTAATTTCTTTTTTACAATTCCTTCCGTCTAGCTGAGCGTCCAACAAGCTAGCAGCTAAACCAAGCTAGCACTTCCTGTGACGTTCTTCAAAATAAAAGCCTATGCAACGCGACGGAAGTTGTTTTTTTAAACATTCTTTTTTAATCATTAAACGGAAGTATGGCGTATCAATTTTAACTGTATAGTATTTAAATATTCATATTGTTTTTTAAGCAGTTTGGTTATTTGGGGTTTCATTTACTGAAGAAGAATAATAGGCATTCAGGCACATGCATAGATTTCTGTCAAATCATTGCTTTAACTGTACTCAAACTGCTTAGGGACTGTTTGTTTTTTTATTTAAGGGACTACCGAGGAGTTTTGGGATCTTTAGTCAAAATGGACTTGACCCTCCCTTCGCCAGCAATACATTTTTCTATGACCCTCCTCAACAATTTATTGATGCCTTTTGTTCTGGTTTGTGCTTGACAAAGATGTACAGATAGCCATTGTTATTTCCAACAATGACATACAAGAATTAACATCTTATATCTTATCATACTCCACTGTTATGCGTTCACTAGATTTACTAACTAACATTGTTGTGGAAAAATAATAAAATAAATCAAGTATGGAAACTAACTGCACACTTCCTGCATTACTGTATTACTTCAAATACTAAGTTACTCCTCTAGTACACTAGTATTCATATGAAATAAAACAAAACATTGAGACCATTCGACAAACCACACTGGGTAACAAATTCAACACGTGTACTGGTTGTTATGGACTTGTCACTAGGCTTCTACAGTTGTATATTTTAGCATATACTGTAGGTAAAGCTGCCGAAGCTGAATAATCCTACAGTATCTGCTAGCGATGGGGGGGTGGTGCGAGCCCGAGAGCTACATGGAAAAGTATGCACCAAACAAGCCACTTTGAAATTTTGCTGATTTCATGAATACAAAGTTGGGTAAAAACATTGGGTGACCCTCCCTTCAACAAAGAATAAAAAAAACATGACCCTCCCCTATTTTCCTCCGGTGGTCCAGTCCATAAATACCAAACTGTTGTGCTTTTTGAGTGTTTTTTTTAGCTTTTCCACCATTTTAGACAAAGTTATGGATACAATAACCGCCCAAAATGTGAAAAAGAGACACAAACCCACTACAAAGACGCCAAAATTGTTTTGGCCGTGGCATCATATCTCTGAATTTACCCACAACTGATGCAGTAAAGCTAATAAAATATATATCTATTTAACTTTCACTTTTGCCCCCCCCCAAAATAAAATAAAAGACCTTCAGATATCTCGTCATGATATAATCTTTAATCCCTATACGTATATCTCCCTCTGTAACATTGCACATTATCGTTATCATCAGTTTTGGACAAAACAGACAGATGGCGTATTTTGGTCAGATCACAAGTAAATTAATAAAAATAATTAAATAATAGAAAAATGTCCTCTTCACACAATCACATATAAAGTTCTACATATTGAATACAACAATGTAACAGGACGGTTAAACCATTGTTTCTGTACAAATAGATTTTCACATTTGTTTTCACATTTTTCACATACTTTACGATATTACTCCACTTCTGGCCAATATACAGAAAAGCAAAAGGTTACCGATGTAACCCCGGTTCTCTGAGTCTTTAAGGGTTAGGTAAGTTTCTCCAAACATGGGTCAAATCATATTTAGTTTTGAGTTTTTTTTTTGGAGTAGTGGTTTTATTTCCTGCAGCAGGAAACTCAAATAGTTCAGTCAATATAAACAGTAAAATGGTATTTGTCTCAATAAGTTATTTTTCTCTCACATTCATGAGGATACTGGGGAACAATATATATGTCATAAAGCCAACAAACTGCACATTTTTGCCGCAGTGAAAAATGAAATCAGTTGACCTAAACAAACACTCTGGTAAACAACAAGTTAAGGGCTGGGTTTCTCTCAAAAAGCACCATTTGATGCCAAGTCCATGTCCACAGTAATGCAGATAAAAGTTCAAATGTTTGTTTTGAGATTTCCTAAGTGTCTATATATATCCTTCCCAGGGCCATTTTGAAGAAGCCCTGTGGCTCCGTCCGGCGCTTAGCCCCGCCCAAGACAATTGTGATTGGTTTGAAGAAATGCCAATAAACCATAGGATATGGTGGACTAGCCAGACCCTCCTCTGCAGCGCTGTGTAGGAAGGTCTGGCAAAGCGTACTAGCTGTTGTTTATTAACAAGCATCGGACGTCATTTTTTGTTGTAATCTTTTCACAAAAAGATACAGTTACAACGTTTAAATCAGCGTTGTAACTGTTTCAAAACGCGTTGTTACATCCCTACATGGTTCTTAGTAAAGTAAAAAGAAATGGTTCATATTTAATCTGCATTACTTTGCACCTGGCCTAGATTAGTCAAAAGCTGCACATGGCAAAAACCAAGTCCCTGGTCATACAGTTTTCAACACAGATGCGCGCGCACACACACACACACACACACACACACACACACACACACACACACACACACACACACACACACACACACACACACACACACACACACACACACACACACACACACACACACACACACACACACACACACACACACACACACACACACACACACACACACACACACACACAGGGTCCTAAATTCACTTTTTTTGTTCAGCCAAATGGTGAATGTTCAAATTTTACCAGCCACTCAATAGTTTTACTAAGAATTACTTAAGGGAACCCAACATGTCAAGCCCTGTGAGGGTTTTATGGGTTTCCTTTGCATTTTTCCTTTGATTTTGTCATACAGTACATGGCACGCTGTTGTTGTCTTTTACACGTGCTTAATAAATCAAATCAAAAAAGTTAATATTACCATTGTTTTTTGGCTGGTGAGTGAAGCAAATCTACCAGCCACGTGCTTACTTTAGCAGCATTTGGCTGGTAGATGGTGCTAAAGGTGTAACCCTGCACACACCCACACAGCACACCCACACACCTACAACGTGCACTATCCCACACACACAAACACACACAAAGAGAAGCTGGACATACACAACAGGGGGTGCTACTCATGTCGCTTATTTGATAGCTGCCTACTCGACTCCTCGGCTGAACCAGATATTGGTCCGTCCCTCCTCGGTGAAGGCCGTCTCAAAGCTCTTATGCCCCGAGCATTGAGTAGGGATCCCCTAAGAAGGATCCCCTCAGAGGGATCACCGAGGAGGGATCCCCAAGGAGGGATCACCGAGGAGCAATAGACGAGGACACACGAGAGCAGCCTTCCCGGAAGCCGTGCAGTTGAAGGAGTTTGCTAACTCCACCCAAACCATGAACACATTTCCTCAGTTCCTCTCTCCTCCCGTAAAGGGAGACAAGTGGAGGAGTCGAGCAGGCAATTTAAGCGACATGAGAAGCATCTACGATGTCCATTTTGTGTCTAGTTACACCCAGGAGTCGGGGGAGCCGGTGAACTTGTTCGCCCTGTTTGAAGGCCGCCGTGTGGTGGAGTAGAAGTCCACGTAGTTGGTGTTAGTGTTGGCTTTGAACTGGAGCGACTGGCCGGCGTAGCCGTCGGGGGAGGATGGGGTCAGGTGCACCGGTTCGTCCTCGTAGTGCTCCTCGCCGTAGCCCCGCGGGGACGACAGGTAGATACGGTAGCTGTTGTAATTCTTCCCGTCGGGTTCGTCGTAAAATGGCTCTGTGTGCTGGGAGGGGAACAATAAATGCCTTTGTGTTTATTTTATTTGTATTGGTTTTTTTTAACGGTTTTTCAAATGTACATTCTTTTGCCCCATAGTCACCAGAGTAAATATTGGACCCATTTGTCACAAGCCACATATCTCCAGAACATTCTGCCACCAACATTTTTCAGACAGACACATTAGGAGAAAGTCAACTTTGTTTGAGACCGGTTTCTGTCTCAGGACCAAAATCTCGCGAGATCTGGCTACACAGAGACGCTAACGTCAGCTCACGTTCGTGAACGCCCTAACAAAACTAATCTTAATATGTCTGTTAGCTGTGTGATTATCTAATGTTGGCAAAAGAAAATATTAATAAATGATAGAAATATATCTTTTCATCCATCCAAATGATGCTCATTACACATTTCATACCGTTGGCGTTGCTTGAAATGCGCTTTAGTATCTTTAGTATAGAGGATATTTGGTAATATGGATGTATAATCTTAAAAAGAAGCTCTGTGATTTATGTTGGGCAGCACATATTTGAATAATGTCATTTATTAACCAACATGCAGCGTTCATGCCAGCATTCATAAAAGCTAAATATTCAATTCAATTTCAATTGTGTTTAACGGGAGTTATGTCGGGAAACTTTCCAGAGTAGGTCTAGACCACACTCTATATTTACAAAGACCCAACAATTCCCCCCCAGAGTCCAAAACCTTTTTCAGTTTCTTATCAACTTAAGGCCGTTTTATGGTTGTGCATCGAATCGACAGCAAAAGCTCATCGTGGAGCCTCTGCACACCCATGAAACGGCCTTTAGAAAAAGTCTTACCTGGGACCGTCTCAAATCCTCTCCCGACTGGGAAGAATATGTCTGAATGAAATACGGAGTTTTCTTCTCAGACCCTGAAGTGGAGGAAACAGAAAGAAGGAAAAACATAAGCCCAAACACAGGTGGAAAGATGACTTTTCAACAGTGGTGGAAGAAGTATTCAGAGCCATCCTACGTCAGTAAAAGTACTAATACTACACTGTAAAAGTCCTGCATTAAAAATGTTACTTAATTAAAAGTATGTAAGTATCATCAGGGAAATGTAGTTAAAGTATTAAAAGTAAAGAAGTCTCCTCCCAGTGTAGAAAGAGTAAAGGATCCAATCAGCTGTGTTTAATGGTCTCATCATCTCAGCTGGACCTGTAGGCCGTTATATTGTTGCTACTTTATAATAAAACATCATAATTTGGTGTTACTCTGGTAGCAAGTTTGCAGGTGAATAACTACAGATCCCATGAGTCAGTGGTTACAGAAGAGTGTATAGATCCCGGAGGGATGTCCCTTTATACAAGCGAATCATCACGAACCTGCAAACGGCTGTTTGTGTAAACTGTTGTCTCCGTAATACGTGTCGAGTTGCATAGATGACTGCGCTCTCTGATAGTTTGAACTGTGTCTTCTGATCCCGAGCATCGCCGGCGAGGAGGTTGCACTGCCACCTGAGGGGGGGGGGGCAAATACAGACAAAAACAAGAATGAGCAAAATAGTCATACAATCTGTCATTGTGTTACTTATGGATAGAACTATAGTGAATATCAAGGATTCCGCTTTTTGTTGGGGACACGCTGGAACCCCTTCAAGGACCCCTGGGGGTCCCTAAACCCCACTTTGAGAACCACTCCCTAAGGGTCCCGGACCCCCTGTTGAAGACCTCCGCTGAAACTTTGACCATAATACACAGTCAAAAAAATAAAAAATAAATAAATAGCTTCCTGAAGTTTTGAAATGTTAAAATTGTTTGCAGGTGTTGCAGACGGCTTACAGAGATGTAGCGGAGCCACAGTAGCGCAACTTTTAATAATTAAATAAATTGGTTTTCAGATAATCCGATAATCTGCTAATTGCCCCGATAATCTGACGGGCTGATAATTGGTCAATCCCTAGTTTAAATGACTGTTCTACTGTCCTTTTT
>NC_045756.1:8005174-8014736 GCF_008692095.1 Etheostoma spectabile
TATTGTGAACAGTGTTACGCTTTCTTTAGCAAGATGAAAAACTGATTTTGATTTTGTAAATATGAACAATGCAAGGACTGAGATGGCTGTTCACATGTGAAACATACCAATTAGCCAGTTATTTTGACAAAGGCTGGGAAAAGAAAAAAAAAAAGGTCTTTGAGGATTTGTAGATATTTGTGTGTGCGCATGTGTGTGTATATATATTATATATACAGTATATATGGGTTTCAGGGTACCCGAGGGGTCTGAAAAAATGTCTTATATATAATATTGAAAAATAAGGCCTTAAAAGTCTTACATTTCTTTAGAAAATCTTATTTTTCATTCACAAAAGTCCAACATTTGTATTGTCCTTTCATATGATTAAACACAAAGCATGTAATATTGTTGAGCAAATATTTTTATATCCTACAATCCTTTCTGATATTGCATCTAATTCTACAATTTTTGTATGATTATGTTTTGGTCATTTTAAGCCTTTATTTTGAAAGGACAACAGAAGACATGAAAGGGGAGGGAGAGGGGGAATGACATGCAGCAAAGGGCCGGAGTCAAACCCGTGGCCACTGCGTCAAGGGCTACTCTCCTAAATGCCGGCATACTGACATCTCAGCATACCCAAATGCAGTTTTGAGCTCACCCCCTTCCCAAATAAGATAAGACAAGTCTTTACTGTCTCCTATTGGAGAAATTCGTCTCACCTGATTGGATGACGGGGGACATCTGCAGCGGGCCAGTGGGCAGGGTCGGCTGGGAAAGGTAGCGGTCTCGCTCCAGCGTGGAGACGGGAGTGACGAAGTGAGTGTAGTTCCAGCCATCCTGCACACACACAGTTCATCAGTCCAGTTAGAAATACTCACACATGCATAACAAATAAGAAGCATGCATTTTAGTGCCGGGTCTCAAAACCTACCAACTGCCATGGGCTGTTTTTAAAAGAAATCAAGATAAGTTAAAGGGTAACTTTTTTTTTTTTTAACCTGGACCCTATATTTCCCATGTTTTTGTGTGTAAGTGACATTGGTCCAGTATTAAGCGAGACCGCTGTAGTCAGCGAAACAAGCTAGAATGTAAGTTATTAGGCAATTGGCAACTTTCTATTTACGTCAATAACAGTGCTTGTTTGGCCACTGACAGGCTCAGATTATTATTCTGAGTGTCTGACAAGATTATGGAAAGGATTTAGGAAGTTGACCTTTCTGTTAGACTAAGATTATTTTTTAAATATAAAAACATCTGCAAAATAGCGTTTGTTCAAGCCACCAGACTCCAAAAGCCTTTGACTCTGTAAATCATATTTTACTCAAAGAGAGACTGATCAATATTGGATTATCTAAAAAGGCAGTTGGATGGATCTGTAATTATCTCACTGACAGGTCCCAGTGTGTTAAATCAGATAATATTTGTTCTAATATTCTTTCCTTAACTAAAGGAGTGCCCCAAGGCTCTGTTTTGGGGCCACTTTTATTTACTATCTATGTGAACAATGTTGGTCAGGGTCTTATGGACACCAATTACCATTTTTATGCTGATGATATGGTTATCTACAGCTTTGCAAAAACTCTTAGTGCTTGTGTCTCTACATTACAAAAGCTTTCAACAAAGTTCAGAATATGTTTCTACAACTGGATCTTACTCGAATGCAAATAAGAGCAAGTTGATGTATTCTCAAAAGCAAAGAGCAATCTGCACATAAATCCTCTAATTGTCATCTTCAAGGGGCAGAAATGAAAGAGTTAATCTTTTAAATATCTAGGTATTTAAATTGATGACAGTCTTAGTTTTAAAGGACATGTGAACAACTGGTTAAGAAAATGAGACTGAAAATTGGCTTTTATTTAGAAATAGGCTATGTTTTTCTTTCTTTCAAAAAGGAAACTTGTAGCTGCAACATTTACACCATTTTGGATTAGGGGACCTCATTTATATGAATGCCCCAACCCAAGTATTGAAATACTGGACTCTGTTTATCATGCCGCATTGAGGTTTATCACAAACTGTAAGCCTCGCACACACCACTGTGAACTTTAACACACGTGTGGGCTGGCCAGCGTGGAGAACCGTAGACTCAATCATTGGTATATGTTCATTTAAGGGTATTCTGCGTCTGCTCCCCTCATATCTGTGTGAGTATATTCAACCAAAAGCGGATAGACTGTATTCTTTACGCTCACAAGACTTCCTGCTACTGTCTGTACCAGTGTCCGCACAGAAGTTGGTAAGGTGGCATTTCACTATTCTGCCCCCACACGTGGAACAATTACAAAGTTCTGGAAATTGAAGGAAGTGGTTGCAATTGGTCAGTTTAAACTATTGCTCAAAGGTTTGGAAATTAAATCTATGGTCTGTAAATGTTTTAAATAGTTTTTAGGAATTGTATGAAATTGTGTAATGTATGGAATGTGTTGTGATCTGTGCCGCTGTCTGGCCAGGACTCCCTTGAAAAAGAGTTAGTAATCTCAATGGGATATTCCTGGTTAAATAAAGGTTAAATAAAAAAAAAAAAAAAAATGTAGCATCGTAAAATACACTTCATTCAAAGTTGACAGAAACAAACAAACAAAAAACTATGAAAAGCCATTTTGGAACATCTTTCCACTTTTCCAACCATCACAACTCTAGTTTTGGTTAAAATAAAAAAAGTTCTCTGATTTACATGTGAAAATATGTCGGCTCTATACACGCTAAAAGTATTGTTTTTTTAAATGGAGTCTGGTGGGTTTAGAGCTAGCAACCTCAGTGCAGTTTCTGGTTAAACAGAAAGGTCTTAAAGAGGTTTTAAAAAGTTATTTCTCTGTAGGGATCCTTTCTATAATGTTGTCAGACACTGTTACAGCGTTCACGCTTAATACTGGACCAATGTGAAAGATTGCCGTTCCTATAAGTCACTTATAAAAAACAAAACTAATATAAAGGGTTTATCTTGCTTTCTAGTTGTTCTTGCTGGTACCAACCTGTTTGTAGAGGTTCCTCAGCTCTCTGTACTGCCACAGCGTGTTCAACACCTGCGCTGCCGCCTTCACAACCTTCATTGAGTACCTGCCGAACCAAGACGCACGCCACATGTTAACACATGAGGTCGTTTCCCACAGCACAAAACTTTAATGCCTTCACGATATCACTAAATTTCCTTATTTCTGAGGAAATTGCTCAAAAGTCAATGGAAGTCCTTCTCCACAGTTTTTTGTTTTAAATATCGCAATATCCACTTGTGCTATTAACAGATTTCAAAAGGCTGCAACATATTGCGCAAGACAATCAGAGATTTTCTGTCTTAGTTGAAAGGTAACTATTAGCAGAAAAATAATTTGTGTTAAGTGCAATATGTTTTTTACCACAGGGTGAGGTGAGGAATAGGCCTACTTTATGTGCAATGAATTGCTGTGACTGCTACTGGTGCTGTATTGTCTTGTTTATGACTATCAAGGCATTATTCATGTGTGCAGCTTAGAGTCCAAAACAAATGTGTCAAACTCAAGGCCCATGGGCTAAATTTTGTACCCTTTCCCCCGTCCTTTGCTGATGTCCACCAGCTTCTCGATGCCTCCGCTGTCGGCCAGAGCTTTGGCGTTCTCCATGTTGCGGCTGGTGACCTCGTGCAGCGTGCAGCAGACTGACGCCACCGTCTCGTCCGACAGCGCCGTCGGACTGCCGCCAGGCAGCCGGTTCACCAGGTCCCGCATGGCATACTTGCCTGCAGGGGGAGACACAGAACATGGACTTCATTTAGACGTTGTTGTAAAACATGTGAAGCTTTACAGACACTGTCAAATGACGCTGCCCCCGTGTTGCTCACACTGTCTGTGTCTGTTTTACCTTCAACACGACTGTTATCACGCTTTCAAAATTCAGTCTGGTTTGGAATAAATGGAGTTACTGTGATGTCCAACGGTGGAAGAAGTATTCAGATCCTTTATTTAAGTTAAAGTACTAATTCCACACTGTTAAAGTACTCTAGTATGTGTCATCAGAAAAATTTACATTTACTTAAAAGTATTAAAAGTACTGAAAGCAGAAAAATCCTCCCATTGTAGAAAGAGTAAAGGATCCAAACAGTGTGTGTTTAATGGTCTCATCATCAAACCACATGTGTTTTGTGTGCAGAAATATGAATGTGTAAGGTAACTAGTAACTAAAGCTTTCAGATGTAGTGGAGTATCTCAGGGTATCTGTTACTTTTACTGGAAAACTCAATACTTATACAATCTAGTCGAATGAAATACCGTACATTAAGGAGTCTGGTAGCAGAAGTATTAAAAGAAGTCTTAAAAAACTAGTATCTGACTCAAGTGTGAAGCTGATCGTATCACAGTTTGAGTTTCAGGAATCAGTCTGTTGATTGTGTGTGTGTGTGTGTGTGTGTGTGTGTGTGTGTGGGGGAGGGGTGTGTTGCTCGCTGCGCCGTGTGTATACCTATCACTCCTTGTTGCGCGCTGTCAGCGCCATTTTGCGGGGGCGGTGCGAGCCGAGCAGACCACCCGGTCGTTTTCCACGCTCGGCAGGCATGCTCCACCAGATGGGCAGACCCTTCTCTTTAAGCACCGCAGCTCGGATGTAGGCCGAACTGGATGGAGGGCACAGCAACACAACACCACACACACACACACCCACACACACACACACCACACACACACAACACACACACACACAACACACACCCACACCACACACACACACACACACAAAGTTTTGCTACTTAAATCTAACACCATAGTATAAGTGGCGATTCTGCTTCGTGAGCTGTCCACCTTCCAGTTGCCTGCAGAGAGGTTTTGCAGCGAGCCGGCGGCGCCCTCCAGCGTGGCGGGGTTGGAGCTCTCGGCCAGCAGGTTGAGGTACGGCTTCACCACCACCGGGTGCCACAGCAGCTCCGCCCCCCTGAGAGGCTGGGAGAAACCCGGGATCGGCCCCACGCCGTCCCACTGTGCCAAACGCACAAAAACACACAGAAAAAAATTGTTTTTTATAGTATTTTCAAGAACAAACACCAAAGGTGAGTTGGTGGATATTCTCCTGCATTTCCCTGATTCTTCCAGCACCTCAACCCCCCCCCGTGAGTTGGTACCTTGTCATCGGGCCAGCCGCCCCTCTTCCGGCCGTGCCTCCTCTTGCCCCAGCAGAGGTAGTCCAGCTCCTTGGCCGGCGAGGAGAAGCCCAGCAGGGTGTCCAGCTCCGGGTTGCCGAGGAGACGAGAGGAGGGCATCTCCACCTCCAGCCGGTATGACAGGTTCCTCAGGGTGCACACGCTGTTCTCTACGATCTGAGAGATATAAAAGTCTAAATATCTCGGGCGTGTCTACAAAACATACAGACCATGTAATCCTACAATCTAACAGATAAACCCGTAAAATAAAGTTCTGGTCTATTACCCAGACTTTCCCCCGTGGCTTAATTCAAAAATGTAATTATGGCTACAGTTGGAAATACATACCATTCTGTTAAGCCTATATAAAAACCACCACTGGGGTTAGGTTAGGTCTTCTTGGAATAAGTTTTGACATAAACAAAAACGAGTGTGCACGTGTGTGTGTGTTTCTGTTTTTGCGGCACCTTGCTGTCGTAGTCGGAGGTGTTGACGCAGGCTTTGAGGACGTGAAGCAGCGAGTCGACCAGACCTTCACAGCAACGCAGCTGACTCCTCGCCTCCTCCCCTGCTGAGCTCAGGTTCCTCACACACACACACACACACACACACACACACACACACACACACACACACACACACACACACACACACACACACGTTTAGACTGAGGTGCAGTGTGTGGATTTCCCCACTGGGGGGCTTAAAAACCTGCCCAGATACAAGTATAGGAGGGAGCCGATTCTCCAATAGGAACCTGCAACTGCCACTAATGTAGAGCTGACATGAGACGACTGCACAACAGCACAGGCCTCCCACAATGCATTTCTATACCATCAATCCACAGCATGAATGCAGATAGGAAAATGCTGGAGGCTTCTGGCGAGAGGGATGCATTTTATCTGCAGCACAGAGCCATTTAAAGTTATTTAAATAATCACCAGTTAGTGTATAGCAAGAAGAAGATTAATGAACCCATTCAAATTCAATTTGTTTGAGAAGTTAAAGGTTTTTTTTCTGCAGGTGACTAGTTCAGGAAACACACATGGACTCGATGTCGTGATTGGCTGCTCACAATAAAGAATGATTGGCTGGCACTTGTCCAATCAGACCAGTCTGCAGCATGTGAAGTGGAAAGTCTCCACTCAGGCTTTGGAGGCGAAGCACTATGTTAAATCTATTTTTATTAAGAAATGAGAATGGATTTGTGTAGTTTTGGCACAGTTTAACTGTGAAGGGGTGTGCTGTGTAAATGTAAAACATGTGATTAATATGCATAAACATTAACAGTATGATGATTAACGTTGATACAAAACTAGAATAATGGTGGCATCAATAGCTCTTTATCAAAAATGTAATTTTAAAATTTTTCAATCAAGGGAGGATTATTTTATCAGCATAGGACTTAAGCAGTGGTGGAAGATGTATTCTGATCCAGAACTAAATAAAAGTACCAGTACCACACTGTAAACATACTCTGTTACAGTCAAGTCCTTTAAATAAGGTCCTGCATTAGAAATTAGTTGCATTCCACCCCTGAACAAGAGAAATAGACAAAAAAACAAAACAATAAATGTGTGTGACATAGGGCTGGGGGGGGGGGGGGGGGGGTATGGGTTTTCATACCTCAGGCAGCCGGTGGTGTTCAGCAGCAGCAGGAGGAATGGAACTTGACTTGTGTTCGTGCGCGCTGTGCGCCGTCTGCTGACCAGCCGGTTGGGAGACTACGTGTTGTGTCAGCGTGCTCAGGTCCGTCGCGTGACTGATGGTCATCTTACACCGGTCACCCCTACGAGAGGTTCCACAGGAACGCACTGGGGGCACCGATAAGAGGGGGTACAAAATAGTACCCACCAATACAAGAAGGGTGACACACCTAGTACACCACAATAAGGAGGTGTGACTATACTGAGTACCCACAATAAAGAGGGGTTATACACTAGTACCCACATAAAGAGGGTGCATGCTAGTACCCACAATAAACGAGGGTTACATCCCTATACACCACAATGAGAAGAGGGGGATCCATATTAGTAACGCCGACAATAAAGAGGGTTACATACTAGTCACACAATAAAGAGGGGGTTCTACAGTGACGCCCCATAAAGAGGGGTGACATATTAGTACGCCACATAAAGAGGGGTTACATAATCTAGTACCTACAAGGAAGAGTCGGTGACATATTATACCCACAATAAAGGGGGTGACATTATGAGTACCCACAATAAGAGGGGTGACATCACTAGTACCCATAATCGAAGAGGGGTTGACATTATTAGTACCCACAGAAGAGGTGGTGTACATAGTTAGTACTGACAAACAAGAGGGTGTACATACTATGTACCCACAATGAAAGCAGGTTGACATATTAGTACTAAAATAAAAGGGGTTACTACTAGTACCCACAATAAAGAGGGGTGACATACTAGTACCCATAATGAAGAGGGGTGACATATTAGTACCCACAATGAAGAGGGGTGACATATTAGTACTGACAATAAAGAGGGGTTACATACTAGTACCCACAATGAAGAGGGGTGACATATTAGTACCGACAATAAAGAGGGGTTACATACTAGTACCCACAATAAAGAGGGGTTACATACTAGTACCCACAATAAAGAGGGGTTACATACTAGTACCCACAATAAAAGAGGGTTATATTTGTTTGTTTTTAAAGACGTCACTTTCTCTGACTGCACTGAAAGGTTTTTGTCTTGTTAAACGATGCATTATTCCTAAAGTCATGTGCTCTGAAATATACGGATCTAATTTGTTTTAAAATGGCAAAATTAATGTACAAAGCGAGAAACAATGTACTTCCTGGAAACATTGTTATTTAGTTTTTTGACAACATATAAAAATCTATTTGTTTAAAGTTTTCATGGACATTTTCTTAACATTAGCTTGGGACTTTATGTAGGGTTACGGTAGTTAAAGAGCAGAACAAACTGGACATCCTGCATCCATCCACTAAAGTATGAAGTGCAGCTTGAATAATTGTAATCTTGAATCTTTCCCACAGCGTCATATCAAAGTATAGACTCTCCTCGATGTGTTTGCCGAGAATCTGAGGCGTCTAGCAGCTTCATGTCTCCTGGTATTAAACAGTCTGTGTGGTGTGTCTGCAGAGCTGTCAGCAGCGTTCTGTTTTTCGAAGCACATTATCTAAGCATCTGTCCCTAGGACTGTGCCGAGATCTGTTCTGTGAGCGCCGCTGCCGTTCTCACCTCCCACTGAACAGACGATACGCAGATTAATATGCAGCCGGCCAGTCAGACGACGACACGGACCAACGCTCAGCCAGCGAGCTGGGACACCAACGGGACTCGCAGCCAGCCGGATGCCCACACACATCACAGCGGGATGAACATTTGTCAATGAGGATGCTGCTTTCACTTGAATTTAGGAACATAAAGACATAAGTTTACAGCTACCTAGTCCATAGATCTCTGCAGGTTAAATCCAGACAGCTAGCTAGACTATCTGTCCAATCTGAGTTTTCTCTTGACTACTTTTGAACGTACACATGTTCCACCAAAACCAGTTCCTTCCTGAGTCTATTTTGAAGAGGCACCGTGGCTCTGACCGATGCCTAGCGCCGCCCAAGAAGATTGTAATTGGTTTAAAGAAATGCTAATAACCCACAGCATGTTTTTCCGTCCTCCGCAGCGCCGTGGAGGCAACGCAAGACTAGACTAAGTTAACCCTGACTTGACGTACCAGTGACCAGCTCGCGAACATCGTTGTCGGTTGTTTTCCGGAGGAGGCGCAGCAGGGCGGGCACGCCGCCGCAGTTCCTCAGCGCCACCTTGTTGTTGTCGGTGGCCTTGCCGTACACCAGGTTCCTCAGGGCCCCACAGGCGCTCTTCTGGACCTCAGTCAGCTTGTGATCCAGCAGGTCCACCAGGTGCTGGATCCCGCCCAGGTGACACACCTGCATACAAGGGGACCAATCACAGAGATGGGTGAACTTCAAATCGTAACACATTCTCACACCCAGCGTGTCAAAAAGCACCGCTGTGGTGTTTGTTATTGACGCAATAAGTCATATTTAGACATTTAGACAAGCTTGGTCGGGACACATGGCGTCACTTTTAGATGCTCTGGGACATGCGGCGTGAGAAAAGAATGGTGGGTGGGGTTACCAAATGTACGTTTCAAAGATACGCGGGACGAGAACGAGATACAAACCCCGGTCTCCAGGGTAAAAGTCCTGTTTTTTATCCACCACCCCAACCAACCACTGCACGTGGATTTTTGTTTCTTTCCTACTACTCCCTACTGTTGTCTCTCTACATACTACTCCCTACTGTTGTCTCTCTACATACTACTCTCTACATACTACTCCCTACTATTGTCTCTCTACATACTACTCTCTACTATTGTCTCTCTACATACAACTCTCTACTGTTGTTTCTCTACATACTACTCTCTACTGTTGTCTCTCTACATACTACTCTCTACTGTTGTCTC